>NC_088326.1:3035303-3338333 GCF_910592395.1 Lineus longissimus
AAGTGGGACGTATGGGAAAGGAAGGGAATGCATGGAGTCTACCAACAATGTCGTAACAGCCGTTCTGACGGTCGATGAGGGGGAGTTTATCGGCGGCGAAGGATGGATATACGCACAACGACGGTAGATCGGCATGGTTGGGCGCACCGGCGTACACGAAAACAAAAGATTTGGTTCTGCGATCACGCATGCCCTTGGCAATTAAAGCAAAATCGATGGCGAGAACGCACGCGACGAGGCTTTGGAACAGATCTGCTACTAATTAAACATTTATCGGGCAACTACCCTAACTACCTCGAGAACTTTAGTTTTAGTCCTGGTGAAGAGCGACATTTATTTAACATGCAAGCTACAAATGATTTGAATGTGTTGAGGGATGGAGTACGCCTTCCTGACTATAGAAATCTCCGACTCATCAGAGGCACCATGTTTCGATCTGTTGGTAATACATTTATAGGGTCTAAATCCAACCGTTCAAGATTCACGTGTTAATTGATGCTTGCTCTCTTGTACAAAGCTCCATTTGTGGCCGAATGATGAAGTCATTAACAAAAAATCTAACCCCTCTATCTCCTACACCCCACCGGAAAAACTTAAGAATTGGTTTCTATGGTCAGGTTAGCGTACTCCATCCCTCAACACATTCAAATCATTTATAGTCGCTCAGCTCTCGGACTATTAGTAGACTGTAAAGAAAAATATTAGTTCAAGACAAGAACCACGCCATGGACATTCGGGTCTGCTTTCTTCGTTCGCTACACAACCCGGCATGCCCGGTGTGACAGCGGATATAGTCCCTCTGGAGTGATAGTCCGGTAGCATTGTATTTGACCAATTAAGCAGCATGATCTATTGTACCGCTAACCCTAACTAAAACATTTAGCAATGCGGACTATTGTTACACAGACTATCAGCCCTAGGACTACTATCCCCGTAACACCGGTTCGATTTATTTGTACCTCGCCCTGAATAGGCACGACATACCTTCGGACCCAGTCACTCAGCCAGTCATTCACTTTTTTGCTGTGTATGCTGACCAGATTGCCGCCCATCGAGACGCAGGAATCCTGGGCCTTCTGAAAGCTCAAACGCTTCCGAACATACATGTACAAGAAGCCTGATGTCCCTTCTGGTTTTTGCCAGCCACTGGTACATTTTGATGATGATCCTGCAATATAACGTCAAAATTCATAGAAGTCCATGGCCAGAGGCGGGTGGTTCTAGCAATTTGCTCAGAGGCGGGGGGGGGTGCCACCGTCGGCGCTTATCACAGAAACGTGAAGGTGATGCACCATGAATTGAGGCACTTAGTCTTCATTAACTGGGTCCTCCATCTACAGCCGGCAGGCTCTTCAGCGTTGACAGCTGAACTGGAATCTCCGATAAACTATCGCGCGAACCCTTCTCATGTTCAGGAGACCCAAAATATAATTTACTTATAAGCTATATAAAATATATAGCTTATAATTTACTTATAAGGGAGCCGTCGTCGTTCCAGTTTACACATTCTCCTGCTTCTTCTTTTAAACTTCACTCCTTCTTTACAAGAGGTTGTGGCATGTAGCCAATAACAGTCCGGTGTTGTCAGTGTTTTCAGTGTTTCCCAAAATTTCAGTGTCGCCTATTGTTCCCCCAGATCTATGAAATAGATATGTTCCCCAGAAATATGTTTCAAAACTAAAACTAGATGAGACGACCAAAAGAAAGGACTCACCTTTAGGCATGAAGAAAACTATCAGGAAGAACAAATTGAGTCGAAAGAACATCCCGTCTAACGTTATTGAAAACTCTCCATCAATAATGGGATGAAAACTACATCCTACGGGTTTATAAGCGAAGTAATTAATGATATTGTTCAGGTGGCGTATTGTTCATCACGTGACAAAGGAAATTAATTGGTATCCTGACTCACTGACATGGAGTGAAGGATAGACTGGTCTCATTGATACGATGTGACGACTAACTGGTACCCGTCCTCACTGATATGAAGTGAAAGATAGACTGGTCTCCCGCCTCGTTGATACGAGGTGACGACTAAACTGGTACCCGTCCTCACTGATATGAAGTGAAAGATAGCCTGGTCTCCCACCTCATTGATACGAGGTGACAATAAAACTTCTCCATTGAAATACTGGTTGCTGGTCTCTAACCAAGCCCCTCTGTCACGCGGTGCCAACGAGTAGAGATCAAATATGCACTGGTATCGGGCATTATTCAAACCTTAAAGGCCCTACGCCGTTCGTTAAAAATAATTGAAATATATAATTGAATTTGAATGTTAATAAGTACTAGGTATATATTTCAATAACGTCATTGTGTGGACAGGTGTACAAATACTAAGCACAGAATTTCAGCTAATTCTTTGGTATGAATAAATTTCCTGGACCACCAGTAATTACGAACGTCGTACCCATTTTACGTCCTTGATGACGTATCTTCTATTTTAACACTTGATGCCATGAACACACACAATTGTTCCTCATTATCATGAGCCTATTGTTACGATCGAGGGAGGGGGGGGGGGGGGGGGCTAATGATCTGTTGTCCTGCAATACGCCGTCATGGTAACTCCTCAACAATAAACAATGATTTTATAGGAACTGAAATGCTCATGTCGGGATACCACTCCACCAATATAAATGATTGATATATGTTGAATACTGACAGCGTCCTCAGGGTATCTCTTCAAATACATTACTTATAAATTCTCTCCTTCCATCAGTACAATTTCAATTAAACTCGATCGCAATTTATTCTGTATTATACCGTTTGGTTATTACAGAGGTGAAAAGGTTAGAATTACAATGTTTATACAGTGTGTTAATATGTATAATGTACAATGTACATGTACAGTGGAACCCCTCTATTAAGGACACCCTCGAGACTGACAAGTGCTGTCATTAATAGAGAGGTGTCCTGATTAGAGAGGTCAAAATGAATGTAAATGACCTATTTGGGACCGAAACTAGTGTCCTTAATAGAGAGGATGTCCTTAGTAGAGAGGTGTCCGCTAAGGGAGGTTCTACTGTATATGCATGATAGCAAGAATTTTTATGAATTCTTGATAATGGACATAGAGAGAAAAGAAAAACAATATATCGTACTATGTGAATACAAAGAATGTAAGCAAGCACGAACAATTGATAATTGAAAATACTTACATTATGAAATAAAGTGATTAGGGCGTAAAATTGATTGGAGCCATTATCAAAAATTACTACCGCGTGAAGAAAGAGTTAGCCCAAGTGATTTGCACAGAAAAAAAGGAAACATTGGCAAGCATTTTATTGATGTAGTTGACATAAGAAAGGTTCAGACTGTAGTGAACACATTTTTATTCATCCTGTGCACATGGAGTGATATTCTGATGCAAGCGAACTCAATTTTTCGCCCAACACATGTACATGTATATGGTTAACTGCTACATTTTAGGCCGGGTCTATTTGGCAAGCCGCTCGCCGAACAGGCATCTTTTTTTGTCCTGTTTGGAGAGCCGCTTGCCAAACAGCACTAAAAAGCCACCCTGTTCGGCCAGCCGGGCTTGCCAAACAGGTAAAAAATCTACCCTGTTTGACGAGCTGGAGACTTTACTTTAATATTAATGAGTTCGGCTCTCCATTCAGGACAAGAAAAAGTCGCCGTTTGGTAAGCCGGGCTTGCCAAGTAGTCACTTCCTACATTTTATAGTGCATTTTGTATGTGGTAATGACGCCAAGTTGTACATTCATGTATAGACCATCTAGCTTTGAAAAGATGTACTCAGTATGCAATGGGTATTTAATATATATGTGAAGACGAAATGCATTTCCTTTGCTCATGTCCCTTTTTCTCTAGTCTCCGTGACAAATATCTTAACTTGAAAAGAATTGGATTAAAAAGTGAGCTCCAAAATAAAGATTTTTTGGTCTACCTTTTAACAGCTGAAAAAAAAGTAGCCCGCCTCACTGGCAAATTTTGCTTCCTTGCCTACCAAATAAGGAAAACGGTATAGCTCATCATGTATTATATTATAACCTTGAAGGTCAACACTGCTGAATACTACATTATATACCTCATTTATGATCACCGATCTTCTTCCACTCTTAAGTAATCTAAATATTATTTGACTACTTTAATTACTTAGTGCTCTCTTTCTTCTTACATTCTTTCTGCACTGCACTTATGTTTATTGTACTTTCATCTTATGTAAAATGTAAATATTTATACGGATTCAATAAACGATTTGTAATTTGTAAAAAAAAAAAAAAAAAAAAAAAAAGAAAAAATTGTAATTTGTGATACCAAGAATATTGGAACCAATAATACTGAAGCACCTTAACTAGCACTAGGTTCCAAATTTTGACAACAGGGGGCTTTTGAAAGATAATTCGTGTTCTTATTCAATGGCTACACTATTATTGGCTGAGTGTTGCTTGATTTTTGTCACAAAATACCTCAAGTAGTGTAACTCGTTTAGTAGCGATTAGTAGGCTAATAATAAAATGGTATTTAAACGAGGTTCCAAAACCCCTCTAAGACTAAGAATGCCCACCATCACGCCATGGCAGAGGAAATTAGATCTCAAAATCCTTTATTCCGAAGAGTGTATAATGATGCCATCGAACCATTTCACTTCATTAAAATGATTTTCTCGTCACCATCGGGTATCGGACGTGTTCACGTTTATTTTAATATTGATATTGAATATCATGCCGTGATCGGTCCACCTCGCTTGGCTGCACAAGGACGATTTGATAATGTTGTTCAGTGGACAGGAAATAAAATAATTGACTCATTCAGGCAATAAAAATGTGACTTCGTTGTCTAAATTTCTGGTTTGTTTTCGGTTTGCGCACAATATTTCCTCAACATATTGAATATTTTTAGATTAGTTTTTACACCAGAACATCGGAAATCTGAGGGTTTTTTATTCGCATTGTCAAAAGAGCGTTGGCGCCAATGATCGGCCCTGTGTTAAAATGAGTTTGCATCAGGGGCAAATTTGAGCCATACATAATTTAGCCTACTGCGCAGCTCCTGCGCAGACGGAGGCCCTTGCTCTGTAATGTATTTACTATGTAACGCCCGTGCGTGGAGCTGTTTTTCAGGATAGCTGTTTGGAGGATGGCCAGACCGGCTTATATAGCACTGTATACAGCGTACGAGTGCAATATACTATTCATATATATCAATCATTCAACGCGTAGAGCACAGACAAAATAAAGTACGCCTCGAAAATAACCGCCGACAGAAAAAAAGTCTGCCAACACTTATAGTAATATTATGCAACTGATTTATCCTAAATTGTCCCATTCCAAACACAACTCTTCAACTCATGAAAAAATTTCTGCAATCGACAGTTCCTCATTAGCACTGCTCCGGCGACGAAGGTATCGGCAATTTTTTATCGCTTCGTATTCGTCTACTTCTCCCGTGACGTCATCCTTGCCTTCATCTCCCGAACCCCTCCGAAGGAGGTGTTCGCAATGGTCCGGGTCACTTCGAAGCTGCGCGAGGCTCCTCGGGGTTCGCTTTGGGGGTTTTCTCGAACCTCGTGTAGTGTCATCTTTGCCCTGAAATAGAAAAGAGTTAAAACGGCAACTCGGCAAGATATTGGTCGGTATTTCTCTCAAAAATCAAGAGCAGATAGACAGTGTCGCCATCTCTCATAGGAACCATGCACCAGTTGTCCACCTATGTCCTCAGGTAATTTGTGCGTTTTCTCCCCGATTGTCGTGGGTCAAATTGATAATATTTCCACTTGGAGAAACGTATCTATACTTTAGAAATCAGTGAGATGCTTTGATAAACATAGAAACATTAAACACCAGATTTTCGTTACGATACACAGTCTAGCACTAATTTCTAATTCTAAAAATGGTAGCCATTACCGAGCTGATAATTTTGTGATGCCATCTACAGAGGCGATCAGGTACCAATTTGCCACGACATACTCTGCTTGAAGAAGGTGATGAAGTAATGTATTTTAGACATACATGTGAGTGTTTTCTGCTCAAGGATATCACTGTCCCTTCTCAAATTACCTTCACAAGTTGACCAGCATTGCTGAGGTACAACGCCGGTAGCGACATCCTGCGTCCAGAAGTGGCATTATGCTTCGTCTCAGGGCGCCCTCTGTTGCTAAGAGCACTGTCATTATCCCTGTGTAAGTTTGCAATGTCAAGGCTGAACCGCCTGGATGCACCCTCCTCGATTCCGGATATGACGTCGACACTTGACCTCCTTGACAAATGTCGTCTGCTCTCTACATTTCCAGGGTCATTTTGGACTTCGTCACTTCCTCTCTTCAGTGGGGGTACAGTATCACTTCCCCTCCTTGCTGGGGAGCCATTCTCCCTTCCTCTCTGTGGTGAGGGTCCAACGGATTCATTGTCTTCAATGCTAAGTTTCCGTAAAGCAGAACTTGCGCTACCTCGCCTATTGTTTACACTAGAACTGATGACGTCAACACTATGGCGACGTGACAGTCTTTGCTGTTCGGGGCCTGCAGCAGAGGTCATCTCGGGGAGTGCGCATGTATCCTCGGATATGGAATCGAGATGAAGGTCACGGTGAAGATTCGTCAATTTTTTATCCAACTCGTCCGCAAGTGTATTCGCCTTTTTATCCAACTTTCCGTGACGTTTCAACCGAATCGTCTCAAACGAGGACAGGGCTTTTTCTTTGTTACACCCTGAGCTGGAGATGGGCATAGTTTCCAACCAGGTGGGTTTGTCCACCGGCAATCTATCAATTCCGGTACAGTCTGTTTATCGTTTTATTGCGAAATCTTTCCTCCGCTCACAGTAACCTCGGGCACCAAATCAATGCTCCTTCTCCAGTGATAAACCGGATGGAATTAGAATCGCAAGTGCTGCCATCTCTCCACTGTTGACGATCGGACTGCAATCTGTCGTGTCGCCGCCATTCCTGCAAAAACAAGAGTTTCAATGAAGACGTTCAGCTCAGTTTTGACTAGGAAATATTTTCTATTTTTTGCGTGCCACTAGTGTTTGGCGCCGATTGGTTTACTGGCCTAGTTGCACGGTCTTCGACAAAATGAGGTGGAGTCGATCCCGCACAAGCAAATATATATGTTTATTTCGTACTCGTAGGTACAATACAGTGCAAGGGGTGCATTACAAATACTAGTGCATTACAACGCGATATTACAAATGGAAATTAAAGAGGAAGAGAAACCGACATCATGTAAGACATGCAACTGTACCTGTTCTCTTGTTTGAACTAGCATTAGACACCTGTATTTATATCACTTCACTTAAAATTCAACCTAGCGTTCAAATTGCTTTCCAAAGCGTTCTAAGCCGACTCCAGACCAGTCATTCCGATTGCCGATAATCAATATACCGTTGGTAGATGATTTGATCGTTATCAGACTATGCCCCAATTTTGAAGGCTCACCCCCGTGGTTCTCCATTATTGTCGAAGTCTGTGCAGCCCTGGGAAATCTTGTGACTGTGGAACTATCATAAGAATCAAATTGTATGGAACTGTCGACCTCACCCAGCGGTATGTCCGAAGTTGTACAATGTAGTGTGACAGATCCTATATTGTGAACCACCAAATATTTGTGGGCCTTTTCTATTTTTGCGGATATCACGGATAATATCGCTTCGCGAAATTATCTATTTGATCGGAAAAATCAGAATTTTGTAGTCCGTCAAACTATAAATCTTGAAAACTAGTATTTGAAAGTTCTCGCTCATCGCAGTTATACATAACTCAGCATCGACTGGACTGGGATGGACTTCATCATTTGTCTTCTCTGCCAGCGAGGTACCAATTTACTGCTGGACGGAGAGACCAAAGTACAGTTAAGTGCATTGATCAAAGAGAAAAAGACGGAACAGTGGTGATCCTTCAGGGGCTGAACCCATGACCTCACCCTGATTAAGAGCCTTGCGTTCTTACCACTATCCCACTGATCTCGCCATATCAACTGAAGTAAACCTTGAAGTGAAGGGTTAACGAAATCCCCACCACGTTTTGTCGTCGCATTGTCCTGTTTTTCTAAACCATCGCCAAAAATAATAACCAAATATCTTGCTACCATTTACTCAGTGCACGAGATCTTTTAAAAATAGGACATTTTAATGGACTAAATGGAATTAAGCAAAGCTCAGGAGAAAAATAAACAGATTGATACTTACCTCACCGTATATGGGCCTAGATGTTTCATGATATTGAGTTTTCACATCGATTTTCGTGATGCTAGTAACAAACCTACGCCAAAGCTATTTAAATTGGCTGATATTCATGTTATCTTTAGATGGAATAATAGAGTTTGCTCTTTCGGTGCAGTGTCACGTGACAGACGACGTATTGTAAAGGTGTTCCGGTGGGTTCTGCTTCAGAGGAAGAAAGTGGAATTTGGGCCATACAGACTTTATGGAGTTTAGAAAACAAAGTTTCGGTCTACAGTTCTTTTTTCTATTCTTAATTTGATGATGCATGAATATTATGTCTGTTTTGGAGAGAATAGCAAATCTTTCCACCGATGATCAAAGGTTTTTACCACCATAAAAATGACTGCCCTGCTGGTTGCCGCAGCGGTGGTTAAGTTGTAAAAACTCAATCAATAATTCTTCGAATGCATTAGCAGCATATATGTTTATAAACAAGGCCTAGGGCAAAAACGACAAATGCTTTGTCCGATGGTTTTAGCGGCAGATGAATAATTCATCTATAAAAGAGGCAATATCCAATTTATTGTAAAGAACAGTCAATAAACTAGGTCTGCTGCATCGGATTTATCAGGGGTGAAATCGGGGTGAAAACACGAACAGAAATTGTGATGCTGAACGGTAAACAAACGAAAAACATCAACTACGCACTTCTGGTTCAGTTGCTAAGCGCCGCGCAAACGAGCGATTTTAATCGCTGCGACCTGAGACAAAAATCGCTCATTTTCAGTGGTCATCGCAAGTGCCTGCGACAATAATCGGTTATTGCAGCAACCTGCAGCGATTATTAGTTTACACGCAGCCAAATTGGTCTCTTGAGGACAAAGTCACAACCTAAATGCAAGGACAGCAGGCACTTTGAATCGCAGGTCGCAGCGGTTGAAGTGGCTCTTTTGCGGGGCAGTTCCCTTGATCGAAACACGTTGAAATAAGAAGGTACTCACCCTCGAGAACAATAAACATGGCCAGTTCCTAATCAGAAATCAGAAATGTTGCGCAAAGAACTTTTACAAAACGACGTTTTACGACCAATGTCGTCGTCTGCAAATGAGGCGCTAGACTCGTTCTCACCAAAGACTCTGTCCTCACTGAGTAACGGTTAGCATTTGTAGATATATATGAGAACCTTATTTAGCCTGAAGCTAATATCTGCAATATTTAGAGCATTTTGATTGGCATTCGAGATTATCCAATTGTGGATTCACAATAACGTCTTTTCATGCTTTATTTTCAGACTTGCGCCTTGCGCTGCGAGGTTCTAATTTGGATGTTCCGAAAGCTTCGGGGAGTGCTCAGCAAACTTATCATTCTCAAAGAATATCGATGATAATTACATATATTGTAAGCACGCTCTATAATTGGTTGCAATGTATTATACACACGCATTTGCACCAGCTGACAAATAACTGTATGTTGTTCATGTTTTATCATGTACTATAAAGCGTCTCACGGTTTAGAGACCATCATTTAGTACGCACTATAAAACTTGTCTAATTAACCATTTCTCACTGTGCTGCCCCAGCGTGAGCCATCTTTCTAATGACCTGGCTAGGGGGCTATGCGATATCCATACCGAAGCGCGCCGCCGACATGCGATTTCAAAAAGAGATGTGCGATGTTTATCACTGCGAAGAACAATAAAATATTGCAATAGTCTGTAGGGAAATTCATCGTCGTATCGATATGCGATGGAATCATCAAACGGGTTGGATATGTATTGAATATTTCGCCGTGATACATGACGACACCCGCCAACTCGAGTAGCGATTTTCGTCCGGTATGGACGTCTCTGCGACAAGAACTGTAAGTCTCTTGGCTCTCTTTATAATAAATCGTCGCCATCTCAGGGGACTGCGTAGCTACATAATACGGACTCAAGAAGTGCGGGCGTTCCATCAAATTAGCATGATTCCAATTTTACCCATTTGATTTGATCTGAAATTTATAGATGTCAGTGGTGATGCCTGGTACCGCTTTCGACAGAACAGTCAGTAGTCTCGCCAGCGAAGTGATTTCACAGGTTTATCCCAATAGCATTCCGCGAAGTTACTATTTATAGCTCACAAGGTCATTTGCATAAGATATTGATGACGTTTTAGTCACGTGACAGTCGGACATCGACACTTATTTCTACGCATTTGAGCTTATTTCAAAGTCAATTATCTTTGACCCTGCATTGTTTTTAGCATGAATGATACCATAGAGTCAGAGAGAGAAATATTCAGAACAATTATGTAGTATTTCCAACACTCGGACATGTGCCAGATTGAATCTAATTGCCCCAGTTAGAAAGCCTGAAGCCATTACGAAACCGCATGTTTGTCCGACATTGCCTGTAATTCAGCGATGGGGAAATAGAGGGCAGCAGCTGCAGTGACGTCATCTTCGCGGAATGCTATTTGCTATCGTCGTTGATTTTTTGGCCTGCTGGCTTTCATGAACGCCATGCCCATGCATCTGTTCCATAATATTAGCTTCAACCCTTATAGTATATACTCCGGCGAAATGATGGTAGTGTGGTGAGGTGGTCGCTTGAATGTGATATCTGTTTTGAAGAATGCTTCAACAGAAGTATTCAGCTGACCTTTACGTGTTACCAGATTATCAGCATTCCACCATGGTCAGCAATGACAAATTTATGGGTCCTCAGAGAAATCCACCTGGTTAACTTCTCTAAGATGGGTCCCACAAGAGCGCGACATGAAAAAGAGATACATTCAGCCTCACCCCAACAGTTTTTTTCATTCTACCTTCTACAAGAAGCACCGTGTGCAAGGTGTGAAGTCAATCCCCAGTGACGAGGTTAATGCCGACCGGGATATTTTATTCGAATTAACCTCGTGCGCAATCAAATCGATAATGTAAGATGTAATGACATGATGTACTAATGTGATTCCTAGGGATGAGTTTGGACGATTTAGCGCAACAAAATATCGATTTTGACTTAATTGGATTATCATCCTGGTTTGTTTTTATTGTGATTCAGCGCAGATGATGGGGTTGAACGTCATTTTGTAAATTAAAAGTTATGATAATTTGGACGCCATTTTTGTTTCTTTTTCATTTCTAATTTTTTACAATTAATTTGCCGAAGCTTTTTGAAGAAATCAAACAAGAAGATGCGGGTATTCTATACATTTGCATGATTCACTGAAAGTGACAGTGAAAATATATGAATAAAAGGAGTCGTCTGCTTAAACGAAAATCAGAAAGAGGCAAGGTCATCCTCGTTCCATATGCTGCAAGATGATACATTTACAATACGTTCATCTGCACATTGGTCAACAGAATAATCATAGGGACGAGATGACAATGAACGGACCTTGTCTCCAGGCTAATTGGTAACAAATGTAGTCAAATCGATAGTGTATTTGCGCAGCGTGAGTCATAGGGCCGAGGTGGCGGCTACGGGAAGGCCAGCTGCTGTGGATGGTTGTCAAATGTGCAGCAGCAATGGAGTCGATGGAATGGATACTGATGTTGGCTTGTCTACTCTTGGTGTTCAGTGCCGAGTTGCCACGCTCTCATGGATACACGGATGATGAGGGAGATGAAGATACGGACAAGGTGAGAATAATGTGCATGTATTTATTTCAACTTTATTTTTGACAAAGCTTTTCGCCAAATAAATTAAAACGTAGAGTACAGCACCTCGATTGTTCTTCCATCGCACATCATCAAAACGAAATCTAATTACCAAAAATGGCATATTCCTAGGTGAAAATATGTTCATTATATAAGGATTTTTCCGTCACGCATTTTTCGGCGAACATCAAAGTATATCACCTCTGATTCAGATCTTTCTTCTTGGACATCGTTGTAAGTCCGCGTACATAGTCCGCGCACCAAAATGGCGAACTGGCGATGTCAGGGTCTTATTCCTCGCCAAAATTGACAGATACATTTAGAAAGCATTTTTCCATTACTAGTACTAATTCTTCCATCCACAAACTGAAGGATAGAACGTCTGAGGACTTCAATCTGTCAAAAATTACAAAAATATAAAATGTCCATCTTTACATTCCCCGATTCGTGGTCATCAAGATGATGAAATATAAGATGACCCCAATAACCATCCCGCAACATTCTTTTATTACAACATTATCAACATCAAACATATTTGTCAAAAGACATTTCCTTAATGGTAAAATCAGTGTTTGTCGTATTAGGCTGGATATCAGCACATATGGTGTCATTTCATTAGTGTAAGGTAAATATACATGAATCACAAAGAGATTTCCCATTAGTCAAATTGATGTCGTCTTTTGCGTGTGGCAGTCTTGATTAAGCTTTCCCATGTAAACGAGTGACATTGTATCGCTTATGCTGTATTATATTCACAATTTAGCAGACATCAATCGCCTTTTTCGATGGGAAACCATGGCAAAGCACAATCACAAATATTGCACGTCAGAACATGTACCGAGAATGTTGAAAATGACAGAGGTATTCAGGTCTATCTCTCCATATACCTGTATAGCCGTCAAAGGTGATGAAATCTCAGATACTACAATGTAGTAAAATTTATAGATTTCTCAAAAAAAATCTTCTCTGCAACAACAACACTGCGTACAGGACATATCACACTGAAAGAGATTCATATTCCCAATTATCTATTGCGAGCTGCCAGCGCTCGAGAATGGCTTTGCACAAGCGGCTAACGGGAATTGCTTCTCTGACTCTGTGTAAGCCCGTCATCAATATTGCACGCCGTACATGGCGCGTGCAAAACGACAACATCGAGCAGGAGATGTTGCAGTTATTGACGAGAAGGGTTCGGATGACGCAAAAGCTGAGAAGGTTCATTCAGCATGTTGCCAATTCCTTTCCCGTTAAGGGTTGACTGTATAGGCATCACAATTCGGGCCACTTGAAATCCTTAAGCAACCAAAACTCTTTCCAAACGAAGTGAGTGCAAATTTCAAGGGGTTGAGTCGGATCAGTGTTTTGTTCAGCGGAAAACAGACTCTCTCCTTTGATGATCGCGCAGGAGCTGATGATGAAACCACAAACTATCGCATGGACTTCCTCGGTATGGCTTGCCAAACCTGCCTATGATAGCGAAACGATACGTTGTAGGCATCCTGCCAAGCACACTTGGCCGTAAAAGGTCAGCCTTCATCAATATTGATATAGTTTATCGTATTATCTGTAATATAATTGACGTGCACTTCCGCGCTGACAATTTTGTAAGAAAACGCTACTCGGATTACGCCGTGCGAAGTTCACTTTAGTGACACTTCTGTGGCAGGGCCGTTTTAAACTTTTTTGTTCGGGGGGGGGCATATGGCAGAAGGCTCTCTGATGAAGGGCAGAACAGTACTTTTTGTCCCCAAAAGGCCTAGATCCATGAAAAAACACGTTTTTCGGTGATGTCTTGGAGAAAGGGGCCCAACTGCCCTCCCCGCTGAATAAATACGTCCTGATATTAGTTTTGGAATTTTCAGGGACATCTAAGGCATTGAACAGGAAGGCATTTGCCTCTGCGCCGGACCAAAAACTAAAAATGTTAATGCATCATTCATACCGTCAATATGGTAAAATCGCGGGCAATCCTCCAGCAGAGATCTAACCAGCAACGAAGCGTTCTCTCCCCTCAATCATAGGCAAATGACCCAAAATCATCGTCTGCTTAAAATCAGCAAATCTCCAGAGAAACGGGACATTAACCGGTTACAAAATTCATCATATCCCTAACCAGAATCGTGATAGCAGAACGCGCGGGCCCGTTTCGTTCCGCAGCCACTGTGTCGCCATGGAAACAGCCTAGTCATCTCTGCGGATCAGCGTTGCGTTTCTATGTTTTTACAATTGAAGCAGATGAGAGAAGCGACGGCCCTGACGGAAGACGTTTAATGGCGATCGATTGTCGCGTTAGGAATAGGGTATGAAACCCTCTGAAGAGATCGGGAGTGCTCCTTAATGTCTTGTTGAGATATAGCGTCGGCAAACAGGCTCTCAAGTGTTATTTAACACTTTCTTACCGGAAGACATTTAAATAAAACTCATTAGTTGGCGCGTTTTTTTATGAATGTCAAGCAGAAATGATGCAAGAAAAATAACAACTCAAACGAATGGGGAAATGCGATCGTTCGTTCTCCGTTTATATACTCTCCGGGCGGCGAATTTACAATTCCAAACAGGATAGTCATAAGATATATTTCGAGCTTTCTGATTGGTCAACAGTAGAGCCAATTTACATACGCACATGGCCCAAGTGTACTCCTTGTTGTGATGTTGTCAAGTAGTACAGAAGTTGGGGTTCGAAACCCATGTGGGAAAATAAATTTCAACACATTTTTTTTCCCTTTTTAGCTCACCTCTTAGCAGAGGTGAGCTTATCCCATACCGTGGCGTCCGTCGTCCGTCGTCGTCGTCGTCGTCGTCGTCGTCGTCGTCGTCGTCGTCGTCGTCGTCGTCGTCGTCGTCCGTCGTCCGTTAGCAGGGCACGTTTCGTAACTGTTAGAGCTATTGAGTTGAAACTTGGTACACATGTACCCTTATGTAATGACACCTTGGAGACCAAGTTTCGGTCCGATTCGTTTCAAGGTTTGGCCACCAGGGGGCCAAACGTTAAAAGTGAAAATATGCAATATCTCCCTCAATAGTAGTCGGGAAATTTTGAAAAAAATATGGTAGGTACTTCTAGCAAAGGTGCATCATATATCCTCCGGGTTTTTGATTTGACCTCCTTTTCAAGGTCACAGAGGTCAAATGGTGTAAATTGGCCGTTAGGATGTAACGATGGCACGTTTCTAAACTGCAATGACTATTGATACCAAATTTGGTACACATTTACCCCTTAGTCAGGTGATCTCAGGGACCGAAGTTTGGTCCAATATGATTCACCACTTGACCACCAGGGGGCAAAATCCAAAAACCTTAAAAATGTGATTATTCCTTAACTTCTTGCCCGATTGCCACCAATTTGATATCATGGGTACATCTAACCACCATACAGTATATGTCACCCAGGTTTTTAATTTGACCTTCTTGTCAAGGTCACAGAGGTCAAATGGCGTAAATTCGCCGTCAGGCCGTAACTATGGCACGTTTCTTAACTGCAATGACTATTGATCACAAATTAAGTACACATGTACCCCTTGGTCAGATGATCTCAGGTACCGAAGTTTCGTGCGATCTGATTTGCCGTTTGGCCTCCAGGGAGGGGGCCAAATCCTAAATTCTTCAAAATGCCATTATTCCTAGTAATGACTTGCCCGATTGGCACCAATTTTATATCATAGGTACATCTAATTCTAACAACCATTCAATGTGTCACCCGGGTCTTCTTTGATTTGACCTACTTTTCAAGGTCACAGAGGTCAAATGTTATGTAAATTGGCCATTTTGGGGAAATTGTAATTGCTTGGACCTACATCAAACCTAACACTACATGACACAATACCATGCTCTTTATCCATCTTTCCTCCACATGAGGTGAGCACAATGGCCCTGGCCATTTCATTCTTACATTTCATCTTTTTTTAAAAAGTTTTCGCTGTTTCATCTTATTCTAATTTTGATACTGGTAGCATTATAGGCACTTTCAAAGAACTTTTAGACAATGTTTTGGTCTACCAGGGCGTACTGTTACACCTTTTACAGAACACCACTACACTTTAAACCAGCTTAGAATGATATCTAGGCACTTATTTTT
This sequence comes from Lineus longissimus, assembly GCF_910592395.1. Lineage (NCBI taxonomy): Eukaryota > Metazoa > Nemertea > Pilidiophora > Heteronemertea > Lineidae > Lineus > Lineus longissimus. The sequence continues at coordinate 3,051,147 of NC_088326.1, forward strand.
ACTTTCATTAACTTACATAAAGCTGAGGAAATTGTGTGAGGGGTGGATGATGGAGATCAATGTTTCCTTTTTCATCAAAAACAAGACCCCCATTGATTTTCCAAGCCATTTCCAGTTATTTCAAATGCCCGCTCAGTATCTGAAAAATAATTTCTATGTGCCTTTACATATTATTTGAAAAGATTTTATTTGAAATTAGTGGTATGAAATTGATACAATCTAAAAATGAAAATACATGTACATGTTAAAAATTATCATTCATGATATAAGATATGAATATAAGCAAAAAAGAAAAGGAAAGAAATATCCCAATGGCGGATTCGAACCCACGCCAAAGGATGCCTCCATATCGCTGAATTAGTGTGCGCAGTCAAGGCTACACCACGTGACCATGATCAGCCAATCAAACTCCGATAATTATTCCAAGTGTCAGTTCAGTTTGGGAATTATGAATTCGCCTCCGGGCACAGTGGACCGGCCTCGTCCCTCACCATAAATAGATCCAATTAGGATGACGCAATGGACTGCCCCGGGAGTCTATATGTTTATATCGCTAAAATGTAGAATTAAATAAATATGTCTTATGGTTGCGCGGACTAATTTTCATACTCTAAACTATAGTTTATTTGGCTTTAATTCGAGAAAAAAAATTAAACAGAAAAAAAATGTCTCTCCGACCGGATTCGAACCAGTGACCTAGGGATTACTATTTTGACCTCTACAGTCCCCCGCTCTACCAACTGAGCTACAGAGAGAGCCATGGTTGGGCACACGTTTATTATCACACGACTAAAGTGCATAGACGCTTATCAATAGGCCTTTGTCCACTGAGTCACCTGAAACAACCGTTCAGTACAATTGATCAAGTGATATACATGTAGTAAGTTAGATCCAACCTATTGACTCAGCGGGGTCGAGGGGAACTTCGGGACGATTGGTTCTGTTCGGCTGGGCATAATATAAAGGGTCCACGGTCTGCACCTCAGCGTGGTGTACTTTCGGCTTTCTCCACGCGATCAGCCATAATTTCCCAAATTCCCACTAACCATAACGCGCTCGGTTCCATAAGTACGCCGCAAAAGCCACTTCTGAACCAATACCGGAAACATCGTTTGGCACTGTGCAAAGCGTTGTCATGGCAACAATCTCGAAACGGCAGACAAACATTTTATTTGGATTGTACACAGGGTCTCGTTGCCAAATAGAAGAAAATCATTTCGACTTAGAGAATGAGCGATGATATTCACTTTATTAAAGGGATAACTTGGTTGTAAGATTAAGGCCCGGGATCTATAGGTGGCGGGGAAGTTTAGAGTTTTCACTCAGTGATCCTTTCAAGTTCAGTTGGAAAAGTCATGTCCCAGCTGGAAACCATTTTCGTCCGGAATTGAAAGAAATATCTCATACCAAAATGTCGTGTAACATTTCCCTGTTACATGGTCACATGATACTGCCTTGGCTTTCCGCCTGAAGGATTTTGAACGGGCCGTTCAAAATTCCCAATTTTTGTTAGTGAATCAGGGTGTGTTTCCTTTAATCCTACAGTTGGCAGCATGCGGAGGCGAGGCGCACGTCTGTCAGACCCTGATGAGACTCGTGACGGGGGAGGTCATGGACGAACAACCCTACTGCGAATGCACAGAATGCAGCACGACCTGGGACCAATATGACAAGAGGTCCCTGACGTGGACACATCATGAGAGACGTGAGTAGAGGAATCATTTTAGTGTTGGAGACGTATTTCCGTTGCGATAGAACCTCTTGCTAAAAGGGTCGGTACGACACTTAAGAATTTCGGTACGCATAACTGACCAATCAGTGAACAGAACCAGCAATTGAAGTAAATCATGCATAATCATATGATTTGGGTAATTTGCTGGCTTTGTTATGTGTATGAACCGTGCCATCGTCATGTCCTTGACCGAAGTTCCTAAGGACGCTTTTCACCTACTCAAACGAAAACAACAACATTGAAACTAAGTTGGTGTCTCACTGTTTTAGACTCAGGTTTTTTGCCAATACAGACATCAATCTTTCGGTTGTGTTCCGAGATTGGACAGGTACAACATTTGCACTGAACGCCTCAGTGGACAACGGTGAAACTGTCGACAGTACATGTAGCTGCGCGGACGTTTTTATCCAGCGGTAAAGCTTCATGTAGAAGTGTTCAACTGCCTGGAGAGTTCGCCAGTCTACTCAAGTGTCCTCACAAAGTCTTAATCTCTTCAGGGGACTGGACAGTTCAGTACCGGTTTTGCGGCGATATCACCCCGACCAGAGACTGTAAAAACAACGAGACAGCCTTCCATTTAGAGACTGATGTGAAGGGTTGGAACCCGCGGGTGAAGAACGGGCGTTGTCGCTGTCCCCACTCCACGTATCATCTCCTGGGCTGGCGAAAGGTGGGGTCGGTGTGGAGGTACACTTACAGATGTGATAAGGTATATTCAGCAGGATCCTTTCAAAGTACAAATGTCATGAAGTCTGCCAACAATTGGGAATTTGCGCAAAGCCCACAAGATTGTTTTCCCAATTGACGCAGTACCATCCGAATGGTTGAGCACTGCTGCAATGACTCAGATTGCGAAAGATTTGTCCCAATCTAAAATACCGTGGAGATATCGAATTAGTTGATTTTTCTCTTCACAGATGGAGACACTTACGCAAACTGAAAATCTTCACGCTTCTGACTTGCTGATTGTGACAATGTCCTTTTCGGTGTAAAGGGGAATGGTAGTCCTAAGAACAGAATATCCTAGTGCGGTAACTGAATGACTTCGTCAGACTTAGCAACATTAGGGGGGGTCGTGTCAATCCAAATCGATTGCAGAGGGACTTGATTTCCATGGGGACTTGCATTTCTGTCAACGTGTGTCATTTTTATTAAATATCTAATTGATTTTATCCACTTTGCAGGAAATATGCGGCAAACATGATCCATGTGTCAAACATTACGTCAACAAAAACGGAAAAACCACTGGATATAAATTTCTCTGCTCTTGCGAAATGGGATATCATTGTCCAACATCGCATCCGATAGACTCGTTCACGGCGACAGAGATGGACAAAAATGGTGACCGTTTCGTTTATGATTATTGTGAGTTAAATGTCGAGAGAAGGAGAAGAAAATAGGAGAGACAATTTTGTGAGATTGCGTGGAAGAAGTATTGAGTAAAGTGAGAGAAAAATTCATCTGGCTTGTACTGTAAAATCGGCAGTGTGTCGTCCTTCACCCAGCAAAGGGGAATCCCATTGGGACGATCTCGGTGTCACAAAATCACTTATTCCTGCAACGTGATATTTCTATGTCAGCGGTGGGCGTAATAGATATTGGACAAAACGCACCTTACTGAAAAGTAAACAATAGGCTTTATACAAACTGGAGTAACATGTAATATTCCCGTTGTGTGTGGGTATCTCTTTCGCTCAGTTGATAGAACGGGATAATGGGCATCCCTATTATAGGTCACTGGTCGATTGTGGAGGAAGAGATTTTTGAAAAGGACCATCATGCCTTTCCTATCGGGCTATGCTGAACCATATGTATAGACACTAGAATAGTCAAATGTCTGTGGAGGCACTAGACTTCATTAGTGTCGTCCGCGGTTTAACCAACGAATTAGCGGACGGGACACCGCCGGTTTTACAGTACAGGGTCTAATCCGCAGAACAAGGAAACGATCTCATATACCTTCCGATTGCATGACTTGCGGATTTCTGGCTCTATAACCATGGAAATTATTAAAGTAATTTGATGTTTTATGATATCTGTATTATATCGGTAAACTTTGGAACAATTTTGTGTCCATGACATATATGCCATTGATAGTCATTGCACGATTGTAAATATATTGTAGATGCACCATATACTGAACTTAGAACTTGTTAAATAGCCACTTCTCATTGAATTTATAATTTGTCAAATTGTTTTAAACTCTAAAATTCTGTTTTCCAAATCATTTCAATTATTGTAGAGTCGCGTTTTTTTACTACATGTATATACATTGAAAATTCAAATACATAATAAAAAATTTGAAGAAAAAAACAAGTTCTGTTGTCAGTCATCTTCAGAATCCCATCTTCCGCAATTATCTCGCATTTCGCAATTGATCATGATATACTGGTATTACTGTCGTGTAGTGGCTGGGACTCTCGACCAGCGGTCAAGAGGTCCCTGGTTCGATCCCGAATGTCAGCGTGAGACTGACTAATAGTCAGGTCTTTTTGTCTTACTTGCCTCTCTGCAGCCAGGTGCATAAATGGGTACTGGTCAGAAATGCTATGATTGTCGCGCCGGTAGCTCATCCGGAGTCTACTGAAACGTTTCAGGACAGACCAGGTTTAAAGTGTGAAGTCGGATGATAGCCTATATCGTAGTTGGTATCAGATCATTACTATGAACTTTCTTTAAATTCCTTCGGAGGTCATTGACATGGGGCCTGCTATTATAACAACAAACTGATTGTGTCCTTCGAACACGTCAAACCATCCTTCAAGGCATATCATGTCGCCTAATAAAGGCCCACCGATACCGTTCGTTCAAAAATTGAAATTTGAAATTGAATTTTCAGTGATAAGTACACGAAAAGGAATGTCAGCATTGTTGATTCACCATTAAACATATCCCTCGTTCAAGCATGAATAGTTTTGACATCATCAAAGATGGGAGAGAACCCTATTTGCGACTTTGTCTAACTTTATCTTGCCTGCTAAGCTGCTGCCTGTAGCGTCCCTTTAATACAAACATAAAACCCGACATGACAATAATGAGTGTCTGTCTGATTGTGGGACCGCAACTAGTTGTGGTAGTCGGATTGAGATCGAAACCGCACGTGGGGAAAACACCGAGAGTGGTTTCAATAGGCGCCAGGAACGGACCTCGGACCTCGGATTCAGTTATAGGCAATTGGATGTGCCTTTCATTTTGCACGTATGTAAACTATCCATTTAAAGGTTCAGTTCTTTGTATACCTCGACGACACATTTCGGGTTTCATGTGCACATGCCCGTTGTGCAGTTCCGATGGGGAAGTTTTGCAAGTCCTCGATACGCGAACGCCTGCGTATCCCGTTATTGTCGCTTCACGTTGCCGTTTCGAGGGCTTTACGAAAACTCTCTAATATCAAATACATGTACATGCATATGGAAGCGAGCTCGCCTTGTATATTTTTGCTCATATGGATGTCAGCGCGATACTCGACCTGTATGGGGAAACTATTGCCCTTCTCAAAAAGTCGCTGTGGGTCTTGGAGGATGTCACATGCAGCTTGGTTCTGATCAAAAATCGTAGGGGACGAGGTTGTCTCTGATCCATTTGTTTCCTGTGCAACGAGAAGGTGATTTATAAAACTCGCGATTGAATTTGGAATCCACCTAAAATTGTTTCCCAACCTATACCACGGCTTGGAGACTGGAGACTGCGCGGGGGATGAGTCCATCGACAGGTCTGGGCGGGACACTACGAAAAGGTAGGACTCATCAACAATTAGGATGTGATGTTGCCTGTGAAGCTGCGGTAGGTTTACATTTTTTTCCAGCCGAATCATGACAAATATTGATAACTGTGTTTATCTTGTCCGTATTTGAGATATATATCGGTTTCACCCTTTCTAGTTTAGTTGAGTTATGAGAAGAGAAAAAGATAGAAATGCAAATCAAAACATTTGAAAAAGGCATATACATGAACAAACTGTAAAATTTCCATATCCTGTTCCCGATTATCGGTCAAATTCCGAACCCCGCTCACAAATTGCGCTCAGGCTTGCTGACAGCATATCTTATCCGAATATAAATAAAATAATCTTTTTTTGGCCAGAATAGACGTACTTGCAATATAGATCTACAAGGGCTAATTGGGAAGCCGTTTGTTCATCTCGATTTTATAACTTTTCAAGAAAATCGCGCTTCCCGTTTGCCATATTTTGCAAATCTACCCACTGCCCGGCGTCCCGACGTCCCGACGTCCCGAAAAGACAATTCTCCTCTCCAGACAAACCAGTTGTTTATTGATTTCACAACGATTATTTTTGGCTCACTCAAACTTTGTTCCTAACTCAATCTTTGAATATCAAATATTACATTTTCTATCGGATCTGTCATCATTGATCATGTGCAGGAATATTATTGTGAAACGGGCGTCGGCGACGTTGTCGCCATCTTTATTTCCTTTGTATAACCTCTCCTGAGACCGTGCATGGAGTAAAAAATGTCCCCCTGGAAAAAGTCCAGCCCTATTGTTTTCTGACGGACTAAGGCCGATACAGATTCTCCGAAACATGACCGGAAAAACAGTTGATAACAGTAGCTAATCCATCTGCCACTGCGCAGATCACTTGTTATGCCACGTGACATAGGTTGCACGCGGCTTTTTTATGCAATAAATACTAATAGATTCGGAGAACCCTTTATGGGAACCACGGAACCAGATCTCGAAACTAGATTGATTATCCCCGAACGCTTATAAATCGTCGAAATTTTGTATCTCTTAATTCAGACTGAGGAGAGGCTCGTTGAAGGATGTGGTGGGGCGGGTTCGAATTCTACGCTATAGTAAGTTTTGTATCTCATATTAAGACTGAGGAGAGGCTCGTTGAAGGATGTGGTGGGGCGGGTTCGAATTCTACGCTATAGTAAGTATAAATTTTATTTCCATATTTCTATATTTGATACTTTTAAGGTATATTCTGCTGAGCATATTTTCCTTTTTTTAAAAGATAATTTACTGGATCTCCCTTCAGTGCCAATTCACAAATCGTTGTTTATTTTTTTCCGATAGTGATTCCAACTTTATCTCCAATAAGCCTTCATGTATTGTTAAAGGATGAGAATGTTTAGTAATTAAACGCGAAATATGTACCCTCTCGTCCTTTTAAAGCGCCCCGTAGACCGGCCGCAGATGTGAGATTTTCATCACAGTGATCTGAATACGCGGCTGCGCGTTGAGCGACAAGAAGATCGTGCATGTTTGCGGATATTACCCCGCGGTCATCGCTGGGTTTAATATACATGTACATGTATACAGTAATTGCACGCAGCGAGATATTTTTGTTTCATTGTCGCAGGTCGCTGCAGCAAACATCTCTAGTTTGCGGGGCACGGCTTCAAAACAAACAGTCACCGTTTATGCAGAGATGGGCTGCACGACTTTTCAACGTGTTTGGTAAAACATAAAGGCTTAATTACGCCTATAATTCCCCGGGGTAATGCCTCAATGACATAATGAGTCAATTATAGACAATGTCCCTGGTCAAGTTGGGACACGTCAGCTGCAGCAAATTAATTAGCAGGGACGGGGATTTCCCATGCTGATAATTGTGTCAAGACTAACCTCACCCACCGTTACTCAATACAAACATGTTTCGCCATATATAGCACGGGCCAAATGTGATATAGGAACGAGTTCAAAATGACACAGGGCAATCAATGTTTCTTGTCAGCTAACTTTGAAAATTTTGGTGAGGGCCTTATCATTATTCATATAATATTGACTTCTGTATGTACATGTAAATCAGATACGAGTGCTGGCGAGAAACGAATATACTAAAACTTTGGTTTGATTGGCCTGAAATCAATACTTCGTTGATAACAATATCATTTCAACTGCTTTTTCTATAGCCATTTTATCAGAGAGTGTGTGACACTTGGCCATGACATTGTTCTGATCAAGTGCATGTATTAGGCCTACATGTTCATTCTCTGAAGAAGGGGGTTGTTCGGATGGGGACGCGAAACTGTCATCTGCATGGTGCCCTCCTCTCGGAGACTTTGCGGTTGCGCGCTGATCCCATCTGCGACTTTCGCAGCATCTGGTCGATCTAAGAGACGGTGCGAAACAACGAGCCAAACTAAGACCAGATGCGAAACAAATCTCGAAATAATGTCAAAACTTATCATAATATTGCCCCATTACAGTTTACACATTATCAAGTCCACCACATTATTCTAAAGTTTACCATCCCGTCTCATAATTACTAAAACCAGAAATTTTATTTCAAGATGCATGTATTATAGTACCGAGAATAAATAAGGGCTAGTCTTTATTAAGTCTTGATACATGTAAAACTAATGGAGGATAATTAATGATAATTGTTTGAATACATTTAGCTTTCAAAGTACTTGTGACCGCAAGACAAGTCCCAGCTTGCACACAGACGACTACTATCGCGACGCGTTTGTTTTGTCATAGTTTGTTTTGCGCGCCACTAAGAGTCACGTGACAATACGGGCCGATTGCGAAATAACCGACTCAGCAGTTTGGCGGGAAACTTGCCCAGACATGCCCGAACTTTACTAAGAGCAAAATAAAGCTGACATCATTGTTCTCTCGTCTGGCGATCAGCTGGGAGGTATTCGTACAGCTGACGTTTGACAGAAAGCATGGGAAACGGAGGAGGAGATTCGCGGAGGAAATCTTAGGCATTTCGTCATTTAACTTCTCTGAGTACTACTTTAAATACATTTTCTGGATATAGATTATCTCAGCAAACAGAGGAATTTACGATTTGTAAGTACATGGTGTGGTTGTGACCTTTTCCTGTTTTCTGGGGGACAAAACGGGTGCGTAGATGGTCCAAACAGAGCATGAGTGCATCTGACAGAGAAGACCGCCTAGTTACTAGCCTAGTCGAAGCCGTCTCGACGTCCATGCCCCCCGCACGATGTAAGGTCGTCCCTGGGAGATTGTCCCAACGTCTTACTAGCCTGCGACATTATTTTTCTCCCTGTAAGCTTATAATGCATGATGCGTGTTGACGAATAGGCCTATAAACAAATTGCCATGCCAAGCCCCAGAAAGAAATCATAAACGACGAATATCTTCTGATGCGATGACCAAGTCGAACGGTTGATTGCGACATCAGCCGGCGGATTCCATTCCCAGCCGCAGCGGACGTGACCGGAGGGCTTGCATGCACGACATCTCGGATATCAATTTTTTGTTGTGATTTTGAATCTGTCATTGGTGGATTCGGTAGAAAATCCCAAACCCTGTGAAAACAGACTACCGGGAGTGGGACTTCTGCCAATCCACTGATGACAATGTCATCATGATCATCACGTTTGTTGACAGCTTATCTTCGAGGACACGGCTGCAGTTTAAATTCATTACCCCTCAAGACCGTGAAACCATGCATGTCATGGCTGTGGACAAATATGACGATAGGAATTGGCGGATTCGGTAGAAAATCCCAGTTCTGGTGATATGGATGTATCAGAGCTGGGACTCCTATCACTCAGCTGGTTTCCAAACGCATCACGCAGGGCAGAGGCGGAGGAAGGAAGAGAGACAAGGGAACAATCTGAGACGGCTCACGATTTGAGAACGCGAGAGCACTAGACACATATTCTGATTCCTCTCGTCAAAAGGGCATTGCTTAATTTCAGAGATTTTTCTAAAAAAATGAAGTAGGCCTAAGTATTAAGGGGCACGAACCGAGTGCGCATCCCGCCCTCTGCCTTGCTCTCCCCGATATGCTTAGCTCTTGCCACGCTTTTATTATGTTTTCCGCAGCCCGTAAAATTGAGGACACTTTTCAGTTGCCCCCGGCCCATTTCAAGGGTTTAAAACGATGATTATTTTAAAGGTTGACAATGTTTTAGAGTGTATACGGTAGTAGGCCTAGGATTCTTCATCCCTGGCGGCAACATAGGTATACTTGTAGCAGGTAAGCCTATACTGATGCTGTAAATACTGGTGAGTAATACGCTTGACGATGTCCTGGGAATCGTGCCAAAATTCGTACCGCACGGTGCTGCCATCTCGTCACAGAGTATGATACTAAACGAATTGTGAGGTTCCGGAGACAAGGTGCCTTGTGAGCCGTCCATCTAATTCTAAATGCGTTTTCACCGAAATCAGCAAAGATTTATCTGGATGAGAGGAGACAACAAATGCAATTGTCAAGCCTATGTTCCAAATCCAGTTTAGAATAGGCCTTTTTAGAGTTGCTACGCTCGGAGAAAAGAGTGATAAGTTGAAAATGTTGTCCATTACTGGAGTCACAAGTTGCAAAGCGCCACCTGAAGGATCACAAAGGAACTAAGCCTTGCAATACCAACTTCCAGTCCCCCATTGTGTTAGAAATCGGGGTCGAAGTCAGTGTTGCTTGGCTTGGTTCATGGAAGACATCCGCGGACAGTTCAACCAACCTGTCTTCAAGTCTCAACCAGTTCATGAATTTGTTCCCGAGTTGCCCCACTCAATGGTTTTAAACAAGGATTGGAGACTCCAGTATCATTGGCAAAGGTAGGACGATGGCACAACCTCCCTAGTGGACACAATCTGTTGGTGGGACATCATCTCTCTGTCACATCCTGTCTTTCCAGAACAGATTTACGCCTCCATTATGTCTTGTTCTCAGAGACAGACCTGTCTCTATTTACGCGCGGTACATGTAGCGTTCTCGACTAGAGTTAGGAGATCTAGACTGTCCTAGAGTATTCACAGAGACAGACCTGTCTTTTTGTTCTTGGAGTGTCCTCAACAGGAGGAGACTGTCCCGAGTATAATCAAAGACAGGTCTGTCTCTTAGTATATGCACTGCTGGTACTTGTGGTGTCCTCAACTGGAGGAGACTGTCCTCGAGTACGGAGTATTGTCGGAGACAGGCCAGTCTCGCGCAATGTTTATGGATGATGCCGGAAGTGCGAGACTCAACATGGCGGCGACCATGAATCATAATTTTTCCTAAAATTTTCTTTCTAATTTGCCGATTTCTTGCAAAGGTAAGGAGCCGATCCTTGTAGTTAAGACATCTGGTTGTTGAAAATCACCCCAAGCAACTAATGCAGTGTTCAATTGAAGTATATTTGTCAGGAATCGCCGTGAAAATTAGGTCAAGTTAATCACTTGACCCAACCCAGATTTTATGTACATTTTCGTGTACATTTTTATGTACATCTTGCACTTCATTTTGTTGTGTTGTTATCATATTCATTGGGTAAATATTTTTGACCTGTAGGCTGTATGTAAGGTTGATCCTGTTGAATCATGGCTGAGTGTTAAATCAGGTAAAATGCTTCCTGACTGTTCCAGTTCATGGAAATTTACCCTTTTTTATTTGTCTCTCAAAGTCTCTGTACCATTGTGGCAGTGTACGTGTCTTGCGTGATGCGGCTTGTCATTGTTGATCTAAATTGCACAGGGGGCCGGGGCTGACATCGTTGATTGTGCACACTGGCTAAGGCAATGTACGGCAAATAAAATTAGATGACTCTCGCACTTTATAGACAACAAGTGGACAAAACCGTTTTTACATTTAATCAGATTCAAAGTTCACTTGTGCTAATTTGAGGACAAGTGGCCACCTCCTTCACATTTGTTTTTTAAAAAAAGGCAATTAAAATGCCTGGATGAGATGAATCAATCCATTTACCTTACACTATGTCAGTCCTCTGAGTGGGTTAGCATCGACATAGTGACTGGAAATTAAGGAGTAAATTGAGTAAATGTTGGTCCAGTGCCAATTAATCACAGCAGCTTCTTGGGACTGCAGGCATTCAAAGAAAATGAGGCCAAAATACGAGTTGTTGATATTGCATGAAATTAGGCCAACAACATCCTATGAAAGCTACTTTGGCCTGGGGGTGCAATATCCAATATTTGCTTACTACTTCTGTGAATTCTGGCAGTTCAGACTGGGAGTTTGGTGCAAGTGGTTGTGTGTGTAACAACAGATGGCGGCTTTGAAAATTCAATTTCAAGTGGATCTAATCATTGGCTTTATTCTATGACACATAAAACGTAGTGTGATATCTTTGTTGGGTTGGGTTTTGTGTGAGCTCGCGCATTATTCAATCTCCGATTAGAACTTTTTAAGACGTGTTTCTGAGATGGAATAGAAATCTACTCTTTTTTCAAAAGGATTATTTTGTTGAATTGTCTTAACCATGGATCAATTAGCTCAAGAAAAAGTGATCAAAAATATGACTGTGATGCAGCTAGAGTTGTGTGAGTATTCAGTATACTTCTCCTGCTCGTGAAATGCCTCAAACACCTAAATGGTGAAATGGTGCTCAATGAGTCTTGGGTGAGTCCTGGTCTGAGGAGGGGGTCCGTATTCCCCCCCCCCCCACTATAATTGAGGTTTGTGCTTGCTGGAAAATGGCTTCTTTGGCATTCCAGAGACAAAATGACACGGGGCATGCAACAGAATATTCACACACAGCATGAGCTAATGAAGGAGTGGACTCTCTCAGTGTAGGGGAGAAAGGCCTATGCAGTCGAGAAAAAAAGACACCAGAGGTGTCTCCAGGATTTTGAGCAGAGAGCTAGGGGGGACACCCTCACCAAAACCGTTAATGTCTTACATTGTCTTAGGGGTAGCACAAAGCAGCTGCACGATTGTGCTTTTTTTACATAGATCTTTTGGATTAATACTAACTAATGGGCCCTTTCAACAGAGACAGGCATGACTGACCCTGTCAGCGTTAGCCACAAAAATTATCAACCTTCCCACAATGTGCCCTTGCCATGGGAAAACTTCTGTTCAGGGAAACTCAGTAACATGTATAAGTGGCAATCCTATTCATATCATATATCCGGGTCATAAAGTAAAACAAAACCATTTGCAACACTTAACCAAGTAATTGATACGAGAAAAAGTGACTGGGGTAAGACAAGTGCACATAATGAGTTCATATACTCTAGTTACACCGGTCTAAGATCTGTTGATTTTACGACAACGTTTGAACAAAAGCCAGACTGAAGGAGACATCATGACCATTGCTGCCTTGGATAAGTTGGTGTCATCAACCCTTTTTCTATCCCAATCAAACAAGTTGAATGGCATCTATAAGACCATGACGATGTGGAGATTTTAGCATTCAAAATTGGTCTTAGAGCGTTGAAAATAGAGTATGTGATTAACAATAATGTAATATTGTTACATTGATTAATTTTCATAACTGCAAAGTGCAAAACACCTTTTAGACATTGTTTGAGTGTGTAAGGCCAACAAGTAACTAACAATCAAATAATCATCGCAAATTGCATGAAAAAACCCAAAAGATTGATAAGGTTTGCACAATGGCTGAAAATTATCTTCAGACTTTTTTAGTTTGGGCTAAATCTGCAAATTATGAATCAATGTTATTTTGGTGTTGCCATTGTTGTGAATTACAAGTGTTTTTACATGGCCGTTGTGCAGTAGAAAATATTTGAAATATTTTTATCTCTAAGTGAAATGTTAACGACCTTGATCACAGTGAGTCACTTTGACAAAACCAGACATAGGTGTGTCCTACTTCTTCAAAATGTCCATGTAGGACAACAAATATAAAAAAATCAAGGTGTTGGTGATACAGTTAAAAATGCAACATGTTGAATAACAAAGCAGAAAACGAAGCTGAGGAAATTTGAATCCAGGAAGTGGCTATAAAATCTTGAACAGATGGCCTTTTACCATTTAGACCCTCAAGCCTTGGATCCACTCCACCGACCTGAACTCCATGTATGAGGGGAGGTAACGGACCGAGTAACTCTGATGGTTCAGAATGGCCTTTTACAGACTTATATTTGATTTTATTATGCAATAAAAGTCACAAATGATATTTCTTTCCAGTTCAGAGTTTCCTCAACAGAATGGGGTTAGCCGTGACAAAACAGGAGCAGTTCTGGGAGGCATGTGGTTTTGGAAACTGGTACAGGGTCAAGAAGTTCATTGAGGAGGATGGAGTTGATGTCAACAAGATATCCTATACGGTAAGTTGATCAGACTGAGGTCGGCTTTGGAGCTTTTCCAGGGACAACAAAATAGGCCTTCTGGCAGTATCTGTGTGGTCTTGAACAAGGTGGCAGCTCTCGGGCCTACTTACCAATTCATACATTTTGACAGCCTTGTAATTCCCTGCAGCATTTGAGATGATTATTTTTGTATGTAAAAAACATCTAGGCCCATACATGAACATGCACTTGTATGATTAAAAGTTAAAAAGGATACCCTTTGGACTGGCAAATACTGTCCTGAATAGAGAGGTGTCCCGAATACAGAAGTTTGATTTAAATAGAAATGGCCAATTTGGGATCAAAATCAGTGTCCACATTAGAGAGGTTGACCTCCTAACAGAGGTGTCTGCTCAGGGAGGTTCCTCTGTATTTTCAATAGAACCTGGATGAATTTGATTGAAACGGCTTGGTCAGATTTGTTTTACGTAAAATAAAGTTGACTATTTTAATTTGGCACAATTAGTGCCACATATCAGTGCTAAGCTCCATGGTTTCAGTAAGGCGGCCTCCTTCCATCTAAGGTTGGGGTTTCCTCTTCGGAGGACCCAGCTCCTGTCTTGTCTGCCATCCAGTGCTAAGGAGCGTTACATTTCATGATCGTATCCCCTTCTATTTTACAGAATAATTCTTATCCGATCCACGTGGCGTCCCAGGGCAAAGCAGAGTGTGTGAAGCTCCTGATTGAGGCAAACTGTGATGTGAATGTCAAAGATGAGGTGAGTTGGTCTTTGCCATTCAGTCTTCAGTTCTTCTTCAGCGTTCATTCGACTCGGAGCAGTCCTTCGAATAAGACGTTAAACCAAAGCTCCTTGAGCGTATGTATCTGGTGTCTTTGCCCGGAGAAGCAAAAGATTCATACCCCAAAAAAAGAAGAAACTTGCATTGGACTCTGCCCCTGGCCAGAGATAGAGTCATGTACCAAACAAACACAATTGGTGCCTAACTGTAGTAGCTTGCAGAAATCACTTACGGCATTGGAGGAGGTTTACTCCTTGGAGTCCGTGCAGAGCAAATGCTGAAGAATTCAAAGCAGAATCTTGCCTTCCTTGGTGCCATCGTCCACAATTGTTTCTAATTGCATCGTTTATTTTTCAGAATGAGCGCTTGGCTTTACACCATGCTGCGATGAAAGGCCATGCTGATATTATCTTCATGTTGATTGATGCTGGCTCCGAGATAAGTGCACAGGATAAGGTAATTTGGTCTCATTGGGTTCATGTTGTGACTTGTTTGGAAAGTGATTGCGAGATGTGTCTACTAAACAAGCTAAAAGTTACAAGTTCTACATGTGGTAAATGACTTAAAGTGATACTATGATGTGATTTACAACTTTGCGGAAATACGTCCGTTTTTAATTGTTGATCACAAATGTAAAGCTCAAATTTTTCCATTTTTGATTAGATTTATTATAAAATCGCTGAATGTAAACCACCGCAACCGTGAAAATGTTCATGTTGTGACGTCATCAACGAAAACGGCAACGAAGCGAGCCGTCCGGGCGGGATTAAACCATCAATTTCTAGAAAATATGCATTTCAATTCGAAAACCTTACCAATTTATGAGAAAGTGACGTAGTCATTTGTCAAAAACAGCTAAAACATTATATGGTGAAATTTGTAATAAGTAATAAGTAATAAAAGCTAATAAGTAATCTTCATGTAGATGTATAGCCCATTTACACTGGCAAAATAGGCCTGTATATTCCGGTATAAATTCAACATGTCCAAATGGAAATGGGGACTTTTGGAACTGTCAATGCAAGGGTGTTGACTCTGTTACCAAAGGGTTAGCAAAAGAGGGCTGTGGTCAGGATTTGAAACAACTTTCTTGGGCATCACATTGTTGTTATGGTTTGCTACCAATTGGACATTTCTGATTGACATTTTCTCTTCCAGAATGGATGGACTCCACTCATCTCTGCTGGTTACTGGGCATTTCCCGAGGCTGTCTGGACCCTGATTGACCGAGGGGCAGATGTCAACTTGAAGAATAAGGTACTTGATAATAGAGAGGTGTCTTCTGAGGGAGGTTTATGTTTTGGTCTGAGTCAGTGCTGTATCAATGTGATGAAAACTAATGTAAAGGTGTACACGGAAGTAATGTTGAAATTCATATCAAGTGTGTAGGCCTGTATGATTGAGAAATCTCAAATTCATTTTAGAAATTTTGAACTAACGGTACCTTGCTACTTGTTCCAGGATGACCGTAACGTTCTCCACGAAGTTTGCCGCAGTCCCGTCAAGGATAAAGAAAGTGACCTGGGCGAGATTACCCAGTTCCTACTCAATGCCAAGATTGACATGAATACACTAGCAGCTGCAGAGGGCTGGATGGAGGTACGTAGCCTACCTTAGCACGTTTTGAATTAGCCCTCCTGGGTTTATGATTTGACACCACGCTGGAGGTGCATGTACTGGTTGTCTCGCACAAATGGTGAGGGTCAAGCTAAAATGTTCACGATTATCATTCTGATTTCAGGCAGACTTCACTCCACTGATGTTCTCAGCCTATCACGGCCACACAGGTGTTGCCAAAGTTCTCCTTGATAAAGGTTGTGAAACGAATACTCAAGGCATCAGTGTAAGTGTAGCAGAATATCTATAAAGGTTGTGGGATTTCTCATCAATATGACCTGCCTCTGACAGTGAACAATTGGATGCAGGGATTTGTTATTATACAGATGCAAAAATCTCTTCAAATTTCATAAATCACCGGTAACCCTCCAGAAAAATATGAATGAATGAATGAATATAAGAATTTCTATAGCGCCTGAATTAGAAGAAAAACTTAAATTCTCAGGCGCTTTACAAAGCAAAACACTCCCTGAAAAGGTGTTGTTTCAGGAGAGTTTTGAAAATGTCTATGGAACCAGCAAGCCTGATGTTGGAAGGTAGCTGGTTCCATAGAACCGGTGATGACTTGTAGGAAGGACGGTCACCAAAGGTTTTGCACTTAGTTTTGCACTTAAATACTGAAACTAAGACTTCAAATTAAGATTCCACCATGAGATGTGGCAAGGTTTTTGAAAAGTTTTATCGTTTAAGTCGCTTCTGAAGTGAACTGAAGGTGATGGTCTTCTTAGAGTGTCAAATCTTCCCTGTAATAACATGTACATTATTATGTCTTTTTCCAGAATAATTGGTGTGCATTACACTGGGCTGCCAATAGAGGTCACCAGGAGATGGTGGAACTGCTCATGGAGTACAACTGCGACGCAAACCTCAAAGGCTTCGTAAGTACAGTGGAACCTCACTTAGCGGACACCTCTCTATTAAGGACAATGGGTGATATGAATAAAGACTAGCAAATGCTTTTATCTAAAACTCCATGTACACTGGGCCTTTCTGTACAAAACTGAAGTAAAAGCAATTGCTATACTTTATTCATATCACCCAATGTCTCTATTAAGGACAATGTCTCTATTAAGGACAACGTCTCTAATAAGGACACTAGTTTTGGTCCCAAATTGGTTGTTTCCATTAAATTTGATCTCTCTAATCAGGACACCTCTCCATAAGGGACAAAGCTTGTCAGTCCCGAGGGTGTCCTCAATAGGGAGGTTCTACTATAGATGTTCGGAGTGGAAAGTTTTCTTGGTGTATTCACTCCTTCCACTTGTTCTTTCACCACTCATGCCTGGTATGACCCTCATCAGCCGAAAAATATTTTTTAACATTTTACATCATTTTCTGCATTTCTTTACAGCGAGATGAGAGGCCACTGAACGTAGCAAAAACGCCTGAAATAAAACACGTCCTGGCCCCTTACACCGAAGGATTCGAAAACATCGGGTTTATTCGGACGGAACGACGTCCGTCCGTCACAACGGATGAAGGCTCAGCATCTGAATCCGAACCGAATTCTCCAGCTTTGGATCGAAGAAATGACGCTGCAAAAGACGATTTTCTTTACGATGCAACAAACGGACATTATTTAGACGACCCAGATTCTGAGCATCTCACGAGTACGGCCACCGAGGATAGTACGCCGACCGTCGAGGAGATGCCGGAGATTCCGCACGAGGGTGACGCTGCTGGCGTCGTTTTAAATGGAAATGCAGATGGCGCCGTGACAAATCATGTCGGCGGCACGGCCGATGATGAGTACTTTGATGACGCTATTGATGAGGGTCTCAATTGAAATTGTTGTTGAAAATCAGACTTAGTTCCGGTTGTTGACAGCGTTGAGGCCGTTTTGCTGGCTGCTGTTTTTGTTATGCCAGTTGATATGCGGGCATAGCAATCGCTACCTAGAGGGATTATCCGTCTACCAGGAATGCTGACTATTCCAGGCTGATGAACCCTTTCACTGCCGAAGGGTTAAGGAGTGTACCGTACTCCTGGCCCACACTCGGTAGAGGCCGCACGTCCTAGATCCCAACTAGGCTTAGGAAAATCGTTTTTAAATGTGCCATTGCTTCCATTTCGAAGCCAGTCATAAAGTGGATTAGACTAGGCCTGTCCCTATAAAATGTCCTTGAATGTGGATGGATAGGCTTGCTTCCTGAACAATTTCACCAATGTTTTATTGATTTGATTTAATGAAATTTTATTCAGAATCACAAGAAGATACAAAGTTACAAAAGGTATAAATTTCCAGGGCTGAGGCACAATGTGCATTATGAGCCCTGGAGTACAAACAATATATTTACAAATGATAATGGACCACATAAGGAAGTATAAAATAATAACAAGCAAAGAGGTAGGAAGAATAAAATTTTGTAATTTTGAGATGCAGCGCTGCAAGCCCTTTCAATGGTCGGCAAAGTAATTTACCACAGCAAAAATAAATTTGGCAACTCTTTCAACCACTTTCTTGTTAGTAGCTGTTGAAAGGGAACTGTGACCATACAAGAGGGCTTGCAGGCGCTCATCTATGCGGTGAAAATTGACAAAAGAAAAGTTGAAAATGTTTTATTAAATCTGGTATTTTTGTGTGTTTATGTGTATAGAGGCAGTGTAGATGACGTCATCTTGACAAAAGATGACATCTTGGATGTCAAATTTATGGCATTCGATTCTTCGCCACAATGATAGCACACACTGGCATCCAAAATGGCCATCCTATGTCACTACACAACCTATTTACGTTGACAAGTCGGCCGTGTTGGCAGAAAGCAGAACCAAATAGATGCAGGATATTTAATAGGCTTTTAGGCCAAGGTCGATGTTGTCTGGAGGTTTCACTGTAAATGTTATGTTTAAAGGTCTTTCAATCAGGCGAAATGAGTAATTTTGTTACGCATAAATTATTTGAAATTTGCACAATAATGTATATTTTTGTGTCGCATAGTTTGTTTTGTAAATGTGAGTGTTAGGAAAGTTTGTCAAAAAAACGAGAAGCTTATGTATTTAATTGAAATGTTGTCTAAAGTTTTTAAAGAGAGACACCCCTGGTGAGCTTGGCCTATTCAGCTATGACCCTGTTGGAATTGTCTGGGTATCGTTCGACATAGGAATAGGTTTAAGCTTTCAGATTGTACCTTCTCCTTAGACTCCCGTGGCAGTCCATTGCGTCATCTTTAAATATTGGCCCTCCTTATGAGGGTCGAGGCCGGACCACTGCATCCAGAGTGTACTTCACCCAAGTTGCGCCAAAGTTAGTTTCCATCAATACCAGCTTCTTTACCTGCACATACATTGTAGAATTAGGGACTATCGCTGGGTATTTTCACACTGAATTTTGTACATTTTTGCATTTATATCGTGGGCTATTGAGAAGAAGAAGAAAATAAATTTCTGAAATTGCAATGAGGAATCCAGCGTTTTCTTCTTACGAAATATGTTCCCTGCCGATGGTTGTCTTTATACTCAATTTCTGTTGGCATTCTTTCAGGTCAGCTTTTGGTCATGGGGGGGGGAACTACTTCGGTCTCCGTAAGTCTGCAAATTCTCCAAAATCTCCATGAAAAAGATGTTTTTTGGTGACCTGGGAAAACATTTGCTCTCTGGACTGACAAGTGCTGTCCTTAATAAAGAGGTGTCCTGATTAGAGAGGTCAAATGGAATGGAAACAACCAACTTGGGACACAAGTTGTCTCCTTTAATAGAGATTGTGTCCTTGATAGAGAGGTGTCTGGAAAGGGAGGTTCTACTGTATTATATACATGGATAGAGAGGTCCTCCTTATATCAACATGTAGAGGTGCTCTATTTGAGAAGTGTCGCTATTGAAGAAAATCCATTGATATATGTGCCTGAAGCGGAGGTCGCTGGGCTGAATGAAGACTATTACACATAAACCCATCAGATAGGTTAAGGTTGTCCAGAGACAATGTCACATCTTTCCCAAGTAACACATGGCGTGGGAGACTTCTACTTCGTTTGAAAGAACAATCTATAATCTAATCGAAACGTGATCTAAAGCACTTGGTATTTTCCTTCTGTCATGGTATACAGGGTGTCCCATGATTGTAGCTCGGGACGACCAGCTGTCCTTTTCACAAGGGCATAGACACCATTGGACTGTTTTCAACAAAATGTCTACACGGTTGTTTCTTGGGACGAGTAGACATGCTTTTGTTTGGAACAAGAGGCATGAATAAAACTCGGGCATATCCAAATATCTCTCCGGCGATAATGGCCTTGGCGAGCTGTTTAAATGCACAGTAGGTATGGGTCAGTAATGATCTGTTCGGTAACTATGTCATGGATCAAGGTGATAACACAATGTCACAATATCGGTGTATGGCTGAACAAAATGTCATCATGAAGACCACCTGGTGATTAGATTGTTCCAAGTCAGTCAGAGACAAAAACAAGCGTTCAAGAGGCACAACTCTCTGGTTGTGACGGGGTGAAGACAATGTCTTCGACAGGACGGATTCAAACGGGTAAGTTCATTACAATATTGTTCTATGAGATTTGGAAGAAAGGACTTAGTCATGACTGTAGGCCGATACACATGAATACCATATATATACTTGCCTCTATCTATAAAGTGTCATGAGACCAGATAATTCTCTGCCAGTAGGTAAAAAGACAAGCACCCAATGAGTCTGACTCTTCGGTTGTGACGCAGTGTGCAGTGGCGACATGTCTCAACTAGACGGATTCAAACGGGTCAGTTCGTTGTTCTCTGCGATGCTGCAGAAACGAGACTGTCATGATTGTAGGCCTGCCGTGTGCCCTACTATACTATCACACCACCATATAACTTATAAGGTGTACACCTCTCTACAAAATATCATAATGTAGTCCTCATTGCGACTGGATTGTTCTATGCCATTGTTAGTGAGACAAAGACACGCGCCTGGTAGACCGATGTCCGGTTGTGACGCGGTAGCGAAGCGTAGCGTATCGATTAAGCCAATGGCCGACCAACAGATATAGGCTCCAATCCGCTGAAGTGGGACGGGCAAGGCCGGTCTAGCATGTGGGCTACTGCAGAAGTGACTCTGAGCAGTCCGTTCCAAAGCTACCGACTCGAAAGACTCCCGGTCCACTCGTCATCCTCATTATTTCCCTGATGGGATAGTGGGAACACACGGGGGAAAGTGTCCGTGTCTTCCAATGCTCGGGCCCAACGCCTCATCTGCCCTGGATGTAACTCTGGCTTACGACCCCCTCTCTCGACACCGTTTGTTCCCTAGCTATGAATATAAATTGATACGCCATTGTCTTCCAGTGCTAGGGCCGCTCGCCCCATCAGCCCTGGGTGTGACGCTCTGCCACGAGCATCTCTCCATCGATATACGATACTTCGTTGAGAAGTCACAACCGCCAGAGCACATCAAGCACCTCAAATATTTACCTTTTTGTCTTGAAAACGTTGACAAACTAAAAGACCATCCGTAAGTCGAAAAAAGAATTTCATGCATGCCTTCAATCTTTTTGCTGTCTTCAGTTTTCCTTTTCTCTTCGATCCATTTTCGTCAGTACAACCTGTCTTTATACGTCGCTTTTTTCATAAACGGCGGTTGCGTGTACAAGTCGCTATGTCCTACACTGGAGTCTCAACCCAAGGGCGTCTTCGGTCTTGTCGCCGCTTGTCCTTCACTGACTGAGCTTATGCACGTGTGCCCCGGTGCTGTATAGCTGCCGGCGCTCCACGATGCTTCAGAGTGCCGCTCCGGGGACCTTTACGTGTAGTACCCTTGTTGTCGAGTCTGGCGTGGGATTGGTGAATGTAGTTTTTGATGGTACGAGATGCATTGAAGAGGAATTTACAGTATAACAACATTTTATTCTGTCTTTTAGCTATTTTAACGTTGACAACATGCGAACTGATGATGAACATGATGCCATCTTAGAAGAGTTGATATATTTTAAGGTAATGTTGGTGCAAAGAACAACCGTGGTAGACACGTAGTCAAAGTGGATAGTTTGTATACTGTAAAAATGGCCAAGAACCGTGCTTACTTTACACCGCGAGCCTGGAAGGGAAAACAGGTCACACATACATCCTTAGTAAAGGTATTCTTGTATCCGTTCTGAACTTATCATCTGGTCTACTCAACTTGTCAACCACACCACACTAGTTCGTTTTCTCCCTCAAAACCCTTCCATATCATTCCGGCCTCCAGAAAAACGGCGGCGCAACTATCGTAGATAATTCCACAGTAGGAATGAAGAGGGACGTGGAAGTCTATCGAGAGTTCGCCAGGAAGACGGGTGTGAACGTGGTCGCCGGGTCCGGGTTTTATCACGAGCCTGGCGTAGCGGCGTCTCAGCCAAGTGTCCTTGCTATGGCGGTGGAGGAGATGAGCGAAGTGATGCTGAAAGACCTGACGGAAGGATGCGACGGGACGGATATCAAATGCGGCGTGATTGGTGAGGTTGGATGCTCGTGGCCTTTAACCGGTGAGTCCTTGAACAAATAGGAATTTAATGTGACTCCTGTACCGTACGCGTGACGCTTTGGTAGGCAGCCAGTCTTCAGATGTTCTCCCAGGTCAGACAGTGCAAGCCAAATTGTCTCCAGTAGGGCGCCCGGTCTGGACGGCCTCGTCCATCGGAGTGCAGTCTTCGGGAGTGTGGTGGCATTCGGCGCACACGTCCCAACCAACTCCTGCGTCCGACATCTTCTTCTCAGCGTTCGATTTTCTTTTTATTGCTATATACCACAGAACAAGGCCTATGTCTCTAATAAACCTGGCTGTCGTCTCGTTTTCCCCCTTGATCCCCAGAGCTTTTTGTCTCCTTTATGGCCATCTGGCCACTCTCAAGATGTCCCAGAGTGGACAGTTCTGGAGCACATGCTCTAGTGTCGGATCTGATAAGTTGCGCTGGCACCTTCCGGACTCCACCGTCAAACCATTGCTGTATTCTCTCACAATTTTAGATTTTGAGAAAAGGAACCTCCGCGCCACGGCAGAGGTGCAAGCGGCGACGGGATGTCCAGTCATTCTGCACCCCGGTCCCAACGGAGACGGGGCATTCGAGATGGTCAGAATATTGCAGGAGGCTGGTTGTGACATCAAGAAAACTGTCATGTCGCATCTAGACAGTAAGTAGTTATGGGTGTATAAGGATATTTTAGTCCATTGGAGAAAATGTCCAGTCCTCCACTAAAAACTGGCCTCTCCTCCTGCACCCGGATCCCTACAGGGCCGCACTGTTTGCGATGGTCCTAGGATGCTATTAGAAACCTGGCTGTGACATCAAGAAGACAGAGACACAAATACATCCCACATTTTATTGTGCGCCTTATGAATAGCTTCTCTTCTATATTGATCCTACAAGAATAAAGTCACAACCACGAGCCTGTGTGGCACTTGAAGGGGACATTAAAGTTGTGTTCTCTTGATTTCCTAAATATGTCTCGGGAGGACAAAGTCACAACCAAAAGAATGAGCTAAGATATCTTTGAATTGGGAAAAACCTCATTAACTAGCTTCATTTTCAGGGACAATCATCGACTACGATGACCTTGTCACTTTCGCTCAAACTGGTTGCATTTGCGAATATGATATGTTTGGATGCGAGCAAGCTTACGAGGGACAACCGTGGTCATTCAATATGCCCGACGACGACGAAAAGGTGCGACGGGTCAAACATTTATGCGACGAGGGATTCGAGGACAAGATTACAGTAGGACATGACCATCATTCCAAGCACTCATTGGTTAGTATAAAATATGTCACCAGTCCGTTGAATGAGCTGTAAAACTGAGGTTACCAGTACAGTAAAACCTCTCTGAAAGGACACCCTTTGGATTGACATTTATGCTGACCTTGTTAGAGAGGTGTCCTAATTATACTTGTCAAATTCTACGGAAATGCTCGGTAACAAAAGCCGTAGCCTTAATAGAGACAGCGCCCTGCTATAAACAGAGGTGCCCTCTATGGGAGGATCCACTGTACCTAGGTGAAATTGGATGATGAACTCGACCGAGTTGATATCGGACTTTTAAACCCTGCAAAACTTAGCCAACGACTGTCAACCATTCCCTGACGAAATGTCCAGAACTCGTAGCTCCGAGTGAGAAGTTCTGGGCATCCGAAACCTGCATCAAGGACCAGCTTTCAATGACCAGAATGAATTGAGACAGACGACAGAATTCGTCACCAGAACAGGACAGTCTCCCTTAGCGGACACCTCTCTATTAAGGACACTAGTTTTGGTCCCAAATTGGTTGTTTCCATTCAGTTTGACCTCTCTAATCAGGACACCTCTCTGTTAAGGACAGCACTTCTCAGTCCCAAGGGTGTCCTTAATAGAGAGGTTCTACTGTACTTCAAACCAACGATACATCTGGTTCTCTTTCAGATGAAATACGGAGGACACGGCTTCTCGCATATCCTTCTCAACATAGTACCGAAGATGCTGAAGGTGGGAATAACTCAACAACAGATCGATAAAATACTCATTCACAATCCAAAGGAGTGGCTCACCTTTAAATGCTGACCTTATGATAGAAACGTACTGAACATGTATCAATCAGCCCGTGCTCTTAGGTCGGCGGAAAAGGACCTGCTGTGTCCTCCGCGTTTCAAGTCTGCGAACTTTGGAGGTGGTGCATTTTAGAATCTAGCACCAACTCTGTGGAATGCACTTAACATGGACCTCAGAAACAGTGACTCATTAGATTGTTTTAGAAAAGGACTAAAGACACTTCTATACAGGAAATACTTTCAGTGACTCTGTGAGGGGGGCGCATTTGAACATTCAATTTCCTGAGTGGGAATTGCGCCTAAGAAATGTAAATTTGATTGATAGATGATTGATACTCAAACGAGGATTGAGCATTGTCTCATCAAAAAACGGAAGAATGACTCGGCAACAGATACACTCATTTAAAACCCAAAGGAATGTCTGACCTTCACATGCTGATCAACGAGGTCATACTCCAGTCGAAAACCAAAGGAAAATGGTCAACCTGCATAAACTAACATTCATCGAGCCAAGCGCTCTCATTTATTTGAAGCACATTTTCATCTCATTTTGGAGAGCATCCAGTCGTACCTGGTGTCTTCCCAATGGCGTTCCCCTTTAAGAGGTGGAACAAAATTAGCATTTTCCGATAAGGTTAGCAGGTTTTACGGTAACAATTAAGCCAGGGTAAGACAACAGCGATGTATCATTTAAGCCAACAGTAACTAAAGGTAAAATTCATTTATTTACAATGAGAGAATCTTTGGTCGAACATTGATTGAAACTGGCAGCTGGAGCAACAAGTTATGAATAAAACGGTGCGGTGATAAAACACTGATGGATAAAAAGGGACTTTATCAGCCAGACTTATACAAGATTCACGTTGTCACTTCAACTTCACCCAGGTTCCTTAGTGCCCCAAGCACTTAAATTACACCTTCTGATAGATGGCAATAACATCTCCATGTGTCTGCTCTCGTCAAAAAATTCTTTTTCAAAGTAGGACATCATGTCTGCTCTGAGCCTTTCCATTGTCAAACCGGACACAAAACACAACAGATTTGATTGAAAACTTGGATTTCCTCAGGAAGTTTCGAGTCTAGTATACACTGTACAGGTTGTATCAAAAATGACTCGTCTACTCAAGTCCTCGATCTACATGTATACCACCGTCTCTGATTAAAGGAGGCGTTGGTTTATCTACACGGAGACATCACCGACTACCGACGAGCCCGAGTAGGCCGTCTGAGCTAATCATTACATAACGATTACATCAGCTTGTATGAAAACGACTAGTCACAACATCCACCCAGGTCCCCCCACTAAATACCACCATATCTCATTAAAGGAGTTGGTGGTTTATCGACCACCATATCTCATTAAAGGAGTTGGTGGTTTATCGACAAGGAGGACATATCACCAACTACCGGTCAAACATGACTATTCAGAAGCAATCGTAAGTGACATAACGACTAAATCTACCCCAGTCCCCAATAAATACCGCCACAGCTGATTAAAGGAATAGGTGGTTAATCTACAGGAGGACATATCACTGACTACCGTCAAGACCAATAGTCCGTAACATTACGATTACATCAGCTTGTGTGAAAATGATTACATCTTATCTAACCCAGTCCCGCTCATTACAAATGCCACCATATCTAACAAAGGATGGTTTATCTACAAGGAGGACATATGTGACCCGTCACAGCAAAACCACGCGCTTGTACGCACAGAAGATGAGCCTAAATGACACCAGGAGATAATGGAAGAAATTGATGTGCTCATATTTCACAAAAGGCAGACAACAGAGAAATGAACAAACAGTCCGTCTCAACCTGCCAAGCTCAGAGCGACATGCGCCTGGTTTTGGTGTGACGGGTCACATATCATTTGTGACTCGCTCTACCAAAACTAGGCGCTTGTCGGATCTGAACTCGACAGGTTGGTACGGACTTGTTGTTCATTTCCCTATTGTAGACCTTTTGTGAAATCTATTACAAACTGATTTGGTCACATTTCACAAAAGGTCTACAATAGGGAAATGAACAACAAGTCCGTATCAAACTAGCGAGTTTCCGCATCGCTTACGATTACGATTACGATTTGTGTTTGACGTCATCGATTTTTGGTGCTACGACATCCCCAGCGAAATCGTCGATGGTAGTTTCGTCTCGTTCTTACGAGGATTCCGGCTGATCTTCGTAAGTCGAAAAACGATTACATGGATTAGCGAAAAGCCTATTTTCCACGCTACATATCAAATTCAAGGTGAACTATTCATTGAATAATACTTTAGAACATATCTGTCAAACATAGGAACCGCATTTAATGTGATCAACGGCGATTTTGATCATGTTTTAGCGCCGAGAAAAGTGCACCCAGAGCATGAGAGCAGAGTATAGGGCCTATACTATACAGTACACCAAGTCGTTAATGTGAATGCGGAAACAAAATTTCTGGTTCATGCCGGTTTTGAGAGTATTACGATTACGACTTTGAAATCGTAATCGTAATCGTAATCGTAAGCGATGCGGAAACTCCCTATTGTCAAGTTCAGATGCGACAAGCCCCTAGTTTTGGTAGAGCGGGTCACATTTTGTGTTCAATAAGGAAGGTTCCAATGACATATGACAGGGCCCACAGAACATCTCCAGTAATTAGTTATACATGTACAATACACGGACAACGTTAGTGCCATTATAAAAATCAGCAAATTAAATTAATATCTGTAAGAATTAGTGACGTAAAATTGTTACAAACAAATAGAAATATTAGGATTTAAAGGGACAACAGACTAAGGCATGAAATAATGTTGCATCTAAATGGTGTAAATAGAAAGTTATATTAGTTAAATCTTGCTCTCGATATCTGAATTCTTTGCAAAGATTTTCTGCGAGATGGCAGAGACACCTATAGGGGACTTTGTATAACTTAATCTGGCCCATCAAGCCCCTGCCTATAGAATCCCTTTAAAGACGGCTTTCAAGAAGAAAAATGTTAAAGCCACTGTCCCTTTAAATCCTGATCTTGATCCTGATCACATAAAGAACAGAAACTGAGAAAGACAAATATGTTTATGTGGCATAATATTTATAAAATCTAACATAAAAAATAAAACATACACAGAATTATAATAACCGATTCACCCTTAATAAAGCTTGAAGTCCAGGACTCATTTAGAGCTACCCATAAAGTATGTATCCATTTTTCAGGCCAACTGCTTCCCTCTATGCACAAAAAACAAAAAATCATCTTGTACCGGCCTAATATCAGGTTTACATAGGATTAACGTTGTCATTTGTCATGGTTCACTTGTTACACTTTGTGAATCCTATGTAGCCCGCCATTGGAAATGACTCGTTCGTTTTACACCCTTTCATTGCCAGTGGCGCTTTTGATCCAGATTGAAAATCTGAAATACTATTAAAACCATGCCACATTGGTATTCATTTGAAAGCACTCACTGAGAGCTTTCTAATGAATACCTATGTAATAGGGTTGTGGTACTCCCTTCTCAGTTTGGTTCACATCTTTAATACGGTCAATACATCTTGGCAGTGAAGGGTTAATATGAAATCCTACGTCGCGTTTGTAAACCCAGTCAATTACAGGTGGACACAGATTTACTTTTCAGACGACCTCTTCCTTGAAGTGGAAGTGTGTACATACTTCAGGGATGGCCCCCTTTGCAGAAATTCCGCCACCACAATATACATGCAGCTTAAAATACTCGTACATTTTGAAAAGTTTTTGTATTCAGTCTGTACCTTGGCTTGAGAACCAACAGAAAGGGAATCGCTTATTTACATGTAACAGAGACAGCAACATTGTGGGCCCAGTCGGGCCAGCTTTCAGAT
This sequence comes from Lineus longissimus, assembly GCF_910592395.1. NCBI lineage: Eukaryota > Metazoa > Nemertea > Pilidiophora > Heteronemertea > Lineidae > Lineus > Lineus longissimus. Next base: position 3,079,544 of record NC_088326.1, read on the forward strand.
ATAAACAAAGTCTGTCAGACTGCTTAACCCCAAGGGATTCACCCAGTACTTTCATCAACAGAGCACTGTAATTTATAGCAATTATACCTACGTGCAACTACGAAAAGTGAAATCATAAATAATAAGAGTGCAACTACTATATCCATGGCAAACTGAGCAACTGTTACATGTAAATTTGCCTACTTTCAGTATTCAATGGCGTAGAGGCCTACTTGAAAGCCGCCTCCAAGAGGAACTTATCAAGAATTTCACAACCATGAATTTGAGTAAATAAAATCCGACATAGATTTGTTTAGTTTTGACCACAGGCACCGTCTAGTCACTTGCTGGAACTAGGTCTGTTCATTGTCAGTTCTAAAAATGACTGGTATGGAAAAGTGGTATACATGTCATTTTAGCCCCTACAGTGTAGAAAACAGCTCGCAATTACGTACCTTACAACCTTATAGAAAAAGGGGAGCTACTTCCGAAACGCAGCAATGCATTCTTTCTACATAACCTTAATATTATTAATCAATCCATCTTTCCTACCCTCAGAATAATCGCTCAGAATGAAAAACACAGCCTCGCTCAAGTCTCCATATAAAAATCAAGTCTCGCTCAAGCCTCATTGTCGTGTACAAAAAGCATTTCCTGTTTTAACAGTCCGACTTGCTCGAATGTTGGAGGGTCAGGCACCTCCTCCGATGGTTCACACGGTAACACCCGACGTGGAAAGTTCGAAACGATTTGGAAGTCGTCCGGTGCTTCATCATGGCAGAAAACAAAATAATAGAGATACTGCAAGAAAGAAGAGACGACATAAGGATGGAGACAAGAAAAATCGAAGAGATTCTTGAAGTTTTATGGCATTAAACTCATTGTAAAGAACACTGAGGAATATATCAGCTATTCTACGAACCAATTATTTGCAAACTTATAGGTAGGCAAGCGGGTTTTCGGTAATACTCCACCAAGTTCAGACGAGGCCAACTTAGGATCGGACAAAAGATACCCTGTACCCAAGTGTCTATCCCATCAAAACAGTAGAATACCCCAACTCCCAACTTGATGCAGACAACCCCCTATAATTATATCTAAACAGTGGCCAGGGCCGTTATATTACTTAGCACGCATACATTGGGAGAGTGAGAACCAAGGAAATTTGGACACTATGTATGCGAACACGAACATGAACATGAACAGCACCCCATACCCGAAAGCAAGAGAAAAACTATGCGTAATTTGCCTCACCTTAATTGACTGTGTCTTGAGAAATCTTCTATCTAACCTAGTACCATTGGGTAATTTTAAAACGATCCGCACACTCTCTGCGTTGGAACTATCGGGCTCCTCAGGAATTTCCGAACGTAATATAATTTTTCTTTGTGCTATTTCCTGCAAGTACAAATGCAGATGATTTATTTCAAAACGTGCTTCAAACATGATAATGACGAAATGATGAAGAGCATGCTTGAGATGGTACATACTGTATGCTACAGCAAAGATCGGGGACTGTACAATGTATGCCTAAAAGAAGATGATCAAGAGGTATTTTTCTTACAGGAGTGATACCAAAGTTGGCCTGATTAGACGTGGAACAAAAGCTGTCATTGGAATTCGGTGAGGTGTAAGCAAAAAGAAACGAAGAACTTCCTCAGGGGAGTATTTGAAACAGCATCGCCAAGTGACCGACTCTCAGCGTTTACAAACGCACTTTTCGGTACCAAGCGAATTTATCTTGAAGTGATACTATGATGTCATTTACAATTTTGCGGAAATACGTCCGTTTTTAATTGTTGATCACAAATGTAAAGCTCAAATTTTCCATTTTTGATTAGATTTATTATAAAATCGCTGTTTTAATTGAATGTAAACCACCGCAACTGCAAAAATGTTCATGTTGTGACGTCATCAACGAAAACGTCGTCGGCGTAGCGCAATTTCAACGGCATCGAAGCGAGCCGTCCATGCGGGATTAAAACCATCAATTTCTGGAAAATGTGCATTTCGATTCGAAAACCTTACCGATTTATGAGAAAGTGACGTAGTCATTTGTCAAAAACAGCTAAAACATTATATGGTTAAATTTGACACAACTACCCTTTAACCTCTCATTGGAGATTGAACCGCTCCCCTACCTCTAATCGCCTCTGAGCCTCCTCTTCCTTTCTCTTGACTTCGTCCTCCTCCTGCTGTTTGATTTCTTCCACCTCGCGTTTCCTCCGCTCTTTTTCTCGGTCCGCTTGTAGCGACAACTCGTACGCAGCGTCCTGCTGCTCTCGTAGCGATTGGTTGAGACTTCGCTCCTCCCTGTAAAAGTTTACGTCAAAGTTTGTCAGGGGGACAACAAGACGATACGTCAAGAAGGAACAATACGACATAATAATTCATAAGCATCAAGCTCTCGTAGCGATTGGTTAAGACTGCAAGGCCTATTAAACTCACCTATCTGCTCTTGCTGCTATCAATGATCCCTCATTTTCTTCCATGGCTTGTGTTAACTTTGCAGTCAGTTCTGTTGGAGCTGAAATGCAACGAGATTGCAATGAGAATCTAAAAATCTCCAGGTCAATCTTTCAATCAATCAATCTTGCCATTGTTGTCCACGGGGGGCCCGAGCATGGAACAAGTCAGTTGCACAGCAACTGGTAAATTTTTCTGTGAACAATGGTGTTTTCTTCATGTACGTACAGGCCAGTGCACATCCTACAAGACTGTCCTCTGCACCAGGAATTATGGCCCAGACACCAATGTCGAGGAAAAACTGTGGGTAACACAGCAGGACCTCGAATCGCCAGGCTGCTTCATCTCTGCCACAGGACTGAAGCTATAGTTTAGGCAGGTTGAACACAGTGGAAGAAGAAGAATTATGTGAAGGCAAACTTTCAATGTAACATTAGGTGCATCTGGGCGATAAGATGTAAGCCTACTTTGAATCTTACGTTAAAAAGGCTTACCTATAGGCCCCTCTATTCTTGTGACAACCGTCATTTTATTTTGTCTCAAAACTATTAGAGCTAAAAATGGGTAAGTATTTTCTCGCAGGGCTTGTGAAACTGAAACAAAAAGAAAATCATTTCTATTAAAACTAGAATTGTTGAATCCGCAGGTAGACTCTGGAGTCTCCTTCAACTGTGGGTGTCAGTTCAGAGTTTTTATCTACCAACGTTTTGGGCAATTAAGCTATGACAATGTCACCTCGGAAAGTGTCCGATTTTCAACATTAGGTAGCTCAGAATGTTTGTTGAAATTGATGGCTGCGAATAGTTTGATTGACTGAGGCTTGAAAACATGACGTGAAGCTGAAAGTGACATGGTGAGTCATGTGTGGCCCGTTTTAAGGAAATGGCTTGTTTGTTCTTCAAGTCACCCACGAAAAGTAAACAGTGACACGTCACATAAGAAAACATGAACTCTATACAATCGCAAGTTCAGAGATGTCCTTGTCCATAAACAATATGACCTCTCAGCAAATTATTCTTATGAACACCTACCTCTATAACCTTCAGGACTATTTGTGTTACACGCCCAAAATAACATGCGGACGTTGATGAACTCGGAGAGGTCTGGACCACATAACGTGTCTCTGAAATCGAAGAGGGGAACTGTTTATGATGAAGTACATGTCGATGAAGATGGTTAGTTTATCACTTCAGTCTATGGATACCTGCAGTTGCAGCTCCCATGATCAGCCCGAGAAAATGTAGGTTATTTTTCCAGTAACTGCTCCAAGGGAGACTCTACATATTGACGAACCATGCAGTACTATACGCAGGCGAGAATAGGTTAGCTTTTGAAAACGCCATGTCATCACATAGGCCCCCCCCCCAAACATTACATGCTGACCCAAATACAATTGTAAGTAACCTATATATAACCTAGGTAAAAAAAGTAACCTCGAAATTACATGTGTCTTGTTTTGATCAGATCAGATCACCAACATGTAGATAGAATTGTACCTCCGTCTTTGCATCATTCAGAGCCCCCACCTCAACATTTCAATTCATGCTGACCCAAGTACAAAGGACACTGACCTGCAGAAATTAGGCGTGTCCTGATGATCATCGCCGTGTAGATAGACTAGCAAGAATCGCAGCTCTCTCTTGGCGTCATTCAGAGCTTGACTGTAGGTACCCTGGTAAAATGTGGGATGAATTGGTCCGTAACGTTGTTCGAACTCGCGAATAAATGTCATTACATCACCAAGCGGATCGGTCACATCTAAAAATAGAATCATACAGTGTTCAAATAATCATACGATATTCAATTGACAATCAACAGTCCAATTGCCGTTTTCCTCTTCACTGTAAGCCCAAAAATATTCATGCAATCACCGTCATGAGGTCGTGGGTTCAACTATCTAGGGAAGGATCAATCCGGTTTTGTCTCCATTGCCTTAAACAGGTCAGCTTTCCCAACATTTTTTCATCTTGTGCCTTGCGCCAACACCAGGGTAACCAAAAACCCCATCAAAGTGGACAGTAGCTCGAACTAAGACTCCTTCCCCAAGCTGAAGACGGAGTCAAAAAGGCAACAGACCCAATCGGTACCTAACCGTAGTGGAACACAATACTTACTTCTTCTAGGATCCGGTCGTAGAAGTCTAACTGAAACAAAAAACATTAAAAATTAGCCCACTTTTTCATCGCACGATGACACATCAAGACTGTTTTTGAAGTAAGGCAACACTAGGCCTGCCCGTTATTTCATTCATCACTTAAAGGGAGCCTCTATGTATATTTCCATGATTTCCATTGAGTGTGCTCCAATTTTAGACTTCCCGAAAAAAAAGGCTCACAAAAGGTACGAGAGTCATTTGTTGCTCAGTTTGACGCAGGTGATGTCTCTTGTTGTCATCCAAAACTAGGCCCCAATGTTTTGATTACACAACGTGACTGTGTTTTTTTCTCTAATTAAAACTTACATGTGAATCTAAATATGTCCAATAATGTTGAATACACAAATCGAAATGGAAAGAAGAGAAAGAAGTAACTCCATTGAAAGATGCCGGTTGGTCGCCGAGGAGCTACTGTAAATATTCTGAAAATAAAAAAATCAGTTTCAGTAAAGATTTTTTTCTCATGCTTCATTCTTCAAAAGTGTTGTGTGTTGAAGGAAAGGGCCCGGGGATTTCGCTCAAGACTGTTACAAAATTTATCAAATAATCTAACAGACAGAGCTCTCTCTCTTCAGAATGAAATATGGAGGCTGAGAATTGCTGTACTTAATAGAGAGTTGTCTTCAATTGAGAGGGTGTCTGCCTTACAGGGGTAACTGGAATTACAGTACAACCTCTCTATCAAAGACACCCTCAGGACTGACAAGTGCTGTCCTTAATAGAGAGGTGTCTTGATAAGAGAGGTCAAGTTGAATGGAAACAACCAATATGGGGCCAAAATTAGTGTCCTTAATAGAGAGGTAGTCCTTAATAGAGAGGTGTCCGCTATGGGAGGTTGCACTGTATGTTATTTCCTCTTGGTTGTACTGACCTTTGGTCCGAGGGACTAGTATTGACTGGTGGGGTTCTGGGCTCTCTCTGTTGAGTGAATACTGTCGGAGCACCTTCTCTTTCATTGAATGTGTCCTGAACTGCGACCTGGAAGGGAAAAGCACTAGTGACCAAGGGATCAAATTTGAAGAGTATTTTCAACAGAAAAACCCAGTCGCAATCACAGAAAGTGAGCCAAAGACAGTGCAAGGATTCGAGCAATTTAAGTTGATGATGAATCAATTTGGACAACTCGTACATTATACACATGGATTCAGGCAAGACTAATGTTACTTTCGTTTTCTTTTATATGGTTTTTTTTTAGTGCTTGTATCACATCAGGTATCTCTATCATTCGTACCTCGAGCTCCCAATTGTGAGTCTGTAAAATATCTCGACATCTATCCATGTCCTCCATTCCAGTCAGGTCCTAGAAAATAAAACACATGATATCAAAATGATTATGAATGACCCCCAGCCATTTTGGGGGAGGTCACTCACCCCCCTTCAACAAAGAAGGGAGGCTTTTTGATCATGATCATCATCCATGTCATGATGATATGGCATGCTTAACAAACACATCAACATCACATGCATTCTAACTCCAGCCTAACCTCTACTCCATCAATTCAACAACACTAACTTCACCAGTCAAATGATGACGTGTATACTACCAAAATAACATCAAGGAAATTGCACAATCATAGCGGCATCAAAGCATGCAATGGCCGTATGCAATGCATGAATGCCAACACTGCAATGTCTCGCCTACGTGCAACCTGTAATGCATTGAACATGTACATCGGGCTACACATAAAACTCGGACACAGATATCTGTGGGAAAAACAAGAAAATCACGTAACAGACAAAACCAAACTGAATTGCATATGAAGGAATAACATGAGCTACATCTTTACACGCGTTATTTATTTATTTTAGCAGCTATTATCACCTGGAAATGAAGGAGTTTTTCGGTCTGTTCCGCCGAAATTTCACCACCCTCCGCCATCTTGCCTTTTCATTACGACGGTGGCGGCTCCTCCGATAAAATGAAGAACTAGTAGACCATTCTCCCAGCGTCGACAGTGGTGATCATCGTCGCCAAGCCTGTCTCACTCGACCTACTGACTATGTGACAATTTCAGCGGGTAAATTGGACATTTGGTCCGGCGCCCGGGAGATTGCTAGCAGACGAAATTTAACAATTTTGACACTAGAGGCGCTGATTTCGTTCAAAATTCGGCACTGGGGCGAGTTTGGAAATTTGATTTACCATCGTTCAAAATACACTTTTGAGGAAAGTTTATTATTTGAATGCTCTCTGTACTGTCATGACCGAAACACAAATCTATAAGAACGTAACCTAAAAGGATTTTTTCCCGGTAAATTATGTGGCTACGTGGGAAATGTTAATAGAATGAGGCCGGTTACTAAAAACTGTAAAACCAGATAAGAACCGTCGTCCCAATTTTTAGCAAGCCGCTGGTAGGGGAAACGCTACTTGCTTGCTCTCACGGTACTCGGTGCATCAAAACACCGGTGTTTCGTATGCCCTGGTCGGGTGTAAGTGGTCATAGAACAAGGTCAGGCAAGTATGCCACGTGGAAAACTTGGTTGCGCCGGCCGCATTCTCTCGCCCGTCTGCCCGAGTTATAAAAAATAAACGGAGACATTCGCCAATTCGCTCATTTTCAAATTTAGCGATAGACTATAAAATATCGCGTTTGCTGCTGAAATTTGGTACAGTTAGAGTCGAAGAGTTCGATTTTTTCTCTCGTATTTCCACATTACAGCATGCTGTTCCGTTTAAATGCCGGTAAAAGCATGGTGAAAGTAGGCCTACCGATTTAACTGGAAACCCGCGAATCAGCTTTTCGACCACGGCAGGTTAATTTGAGCCCCAAAGCCACATCATCACTACACTTCATCACCTAATTCACAATTTAAGGAGAACTACATTTTAAATGAAAATTACCATTCAACTGGTTTATGGTGAAACCGCGCATTGATTTCAACCGAACTCCGTACTTTACGCGAGCGGATTCGTTTAGAGGTCAGCAAATGATTTTCCTTGATTTCTTCAATTGTTACCAATGAAACTCTGAACCCATTAACGACCAAGTATCCACGGTCATTGCAGTCGCAATTTAAATCAACCCATTTTTTCTACCATTGAAAAACACAATTCGCTAAATTATATATACATGTACTTCCGCAGTTTACATCCAGCCCAGCATCTACAGTAAGTGCCGGTAAAACGGATAGTTCCAGCCAAATAAGGCGTTGATCTCTACTGTCAATGGAGAGGTTGCGCATCAATACTGACGACTCCCCCAGCCTTCAACGTTGAGAGAGATTTACAGTCGTCTAGCGACAACTTTGATTTAACTAAAGTTTTATCAGGGAGTTGTCGCAATGGCGTTTCGGGGCATTTGTGAAAACTTCCTAATAACTACTTGTAAGAATGTTTTAAACTACAATTCGGGCATGAGCAGAAGGGTAGGCCTAAATGAAGTCATGGTGATGGCTTACGACTTGGATGACGGCGGCTTCGTTATATAATCCATATTTTGCACAGGTCTTATTTGGAATATCAAAATCATTGTTCGGATACAGATGATGTCTCAATAAGAAAGTTTGCAAAAATTCAGTTAAATTGAAGATTTCGCTAGACGGCTGTAAACCTACTTCAGAGTTTGGGAGTTCTTGGCGCAAAATCTCTCTAATGATCGAAGAGAAAACCGGCCGTCTCAACAGACAAACATTGCCCATCCTTGACGTATGAACTTGTAATCCTATTGATCCCCATATTGGTTTGTGCAGCACTCAAATTTACCACTTTCCAATAGCAGCCATCTTGGACTTCCGGTCACCAATTAGGCAATCGGAAGCCCTGTTTACAATCGATGCTTTCCCGTCGGACAAGCATGATACGTGTCTTCTGATTGGCCATTACCGACTCCCGGCTTGCTGCTTGAGGAAAAGGGGCGAATGGCAATATACTGATAAAAAATGATGAAATCGGTTTGATATTTGTCACGCGCGCGTAGGACAGGATAAAACCGGGCCGACAGGATGTCCTTGCATTTTAGCTATAAGCTTACATCATGCGTTTATACCAAGCTGTGGATTTCAGTTGATTTGACATCATGGCATTCAAAGAAGTTTGCCGTCTAGCCTTTTTCTTTGTTTTTACTCATTTCTGCAAACCGGAGTTCCTGTATTCGAAGTTTCAAAGCTTCCCGATTCGAAATGTGAACGTCCGCCCGGAAGGACCATATACCACGGCCGAAACGGATTCGGTGTTGTCATGTGCCCTTCTCTGCCACCTGGCGGCAGAATGTAGGACTATGGTCACCTCCGTGGGCAGAAACGGGAGAGTATCCTGTCGACTCAGTCACAACATCTGCCTGAGCGTCGCCACTGGATGTAACCAGACGACTGGTTCAGAGTTATCTTTTATCGTGGTAAGTCGATAGAATTTTAATGCCATTGCCAGGATGAACAAATTAGTTATACTTGGCGTACGTTACCTCTAACGGGTTTAATATGTAAAGAGCAATCTCTAGTGAACTCACACAACTGTTTGACATGGGGGAGCCCCCCAAACCCCCGTCCTTCTGACATATATAGCCAGTACATTGGGGGATGAGTCCCCCAAACCCCCTCCCCCGTTCTCTGAAAGTGACAGGTTTTAGTCAGTTCATTGGGGGGAAGGCCCCCCCCAACCCCCCCCATTGGACTCTAAAAATAGAATTCCTTGGAGACGCTGAACAATAAGGCCCCATAAAGAAATAGTCCCCGCCCCGGTAGCTGTCTCATATCTGCTGGAAGAAGCAGCTCTTTGTGGTAAATAATAATTGAATGCATGTCATGACACCCAGGAGCTTTTTCTCATTTCTGAAACAGTTGCATGGTTGGAATGAATTTCCAAATCAGTCCGTCAAATCTCTATCCAAATGGAACTTTAAGACCACTCTATAATTGTGCAGTAGTGTTAAAACTGACTTTTTGAAGTAAAGTACGTAAATCGAGAAGAAGAGGACGTTTGCTTCGTCTGCAATGAAATGTCACAACTGTCTCCGCCGACGTTGTTGTCCTTCATGTTCTAGCAGACGATTTTTAGATACACTTCAAGACAGTGGCGCCGGTGTGAATAAATCTACTTGCGTGATTGGTCAATGGCTCATGACGTCATGAAATAATTGCGTCAACAACGGGAATCATGGTAACTGTGGTTGCGGTGCGTCGTGAAAGCAGGATCGGCAAGCGCGGCCCGTATGGAATGCAACAAACTGTACCGGAACCGGAACTGTCATGGGTCTGCACAAATTTTTTCAGATTTGATGGACATGATGGATATATGAATTTTGTTTACACTTTATATACACACGTAACCATTACACTCACTACGTTGTGTGAGTTATAAACTGAAGGAGATAACGCCAAGTTAGTAAGTTAACGCCAAGTTAGTAAGTTAACCGCAGGTTACTAGTAGTTACATGTACTTTCGTGGGGCTAATGTTTTCAAAATTAGCCAAAGAAATCCATACTCACCTCGATTGTGTGTTTTGGCCAAAAAATATTTGATTACTATTTTTTTCAGATTGACAGGCATACTGAACCATCAACCACTGCCGCGCCAACCATCACTACCAAGCCATCCTCCAATATCAAACCAACAACTTCCGAGCTGACCACCACTACCGAGCTGACCACCGCTACCGAGCTGACCACCGCTACCGAGCTGACCACCACTACCGAGCTGACCACCGCTACCGAGCTGACCACCACTACCGAGCCAACCACCACTACCGAGCCGACTACGACTACCGAGCCAACCACCACTACCGAGCCGACTACGACTACCAAGCCAACCACCACTACCGGGCAAACCACCGCTACCGGGCCAACCACCACTACCGAGCCAACCACCACTACCGAGCCGACTTCGACTACCGAGTCAACTACAACTACCGACCCGACCACCACAACCGAGCCAACAACTACTGTAACGAAATCGTGCAAGGCTGGTCCACTCTTCAAAGAAAATTTCGCCGAACTCACCGCATGGTGCGAAACAAATTCGTTTAAATGTCCAGACTGTGGGCTAATCAATGAATGCAAATGCTACTAGTTTAGTAAATCTTTTAAGACGGTGTTCATCTCAATTTTGCTGACATTGGTCTTCAGTTAGGAAGCATGCATCGTTCTTCAATGAAATCAGAATGTGCAAGTTTCATTTTGATTCGCTGATCCAAAATGTCTCACGCAATGTCAATTTCGTTTTAAACCTTCTCACTTCTTATTCGCTGACGACTTAGTTTAAAATTTTATGTTGTTTGCACTTTTTGCAATTTTGAATTTTTGATATTCAGGATATGTATATGTTTCGAGGGTAATGGGTGGGGGAGGTTGGAGGGTGGGGGATCCGATCAGCCTGTCGTCCCGATGACGGTATAGGCATATCCCATTCCTATTGTCACCCTGGAGAACCAGCACCACATTTCCCGACGGAGGATTCAGGAAATGTCCTCCCATCTTCCGAGGTCATATAGCTAACAGGCAGAAAAAGGCAAACTTTCTATCGAAATCACAATTAGATGGCCTGTATGGACTCCCTTTGAGCTACAACTTGCAAAGTGGGTACTATACTATAACAGAGATGGCGCAGGGTAGCTCCATCCGGACGACCGCTTGATCGTGCTTGATCGGGCTACGATCGACCGTTTGAGAATCTTTGATCATGAATGTATTTGCAGTTTTACAAAGTTATTGCAATTTTATATTAATGAACACCTAAGTATATTCATGTACATGTAACATAAACCTACAATCGAGAAGTCTCCTCACATTCATTTTCTGTCAGTAGCGTTTGTCCAAATATAAAATTTTTGATAATAAGTTGGCGCAAAGCTGATGAAACGAAGATAAGATATTTTATTCTCCAGGGAGTCTAATCCCTTTAACACCGGTGTCGTCATAGACAGCTTGATTGTCCTCATGCACGGCGAACATGGAAGTGACATTGATCCGTCTTCGTTCATTTCATTGGTGTTTAAACCACATTAGTGTACGCAGGACCACCGCCTGCTGGCTCCACAGCGCGCGCCTGTAATACATGTATGTTGGGGAGAATTTTCCGATACAATCAAGAGACTGGAGTTGGGAATAGCACCACTGCTTCTGTTGTGCTTCTGGTCGATGTGGTGAAAGCATGTAGACTTCCAATATCAGATGACAATTTTGCGAGGAGTTAAGACAAAACAGCAGGGGTGATGCTCTAGCTCAAGGACTAGGTCCCCCGTTGCATAACTTTAGTGGATGCTTCCCAGGACTAGGTTCCCCTTGATTTAGCTAACGGACGTTTCCCTTTTATAAACAACTGGAATTCCATGTTGGTGTTACTAGGTGTGTACACGTTCCTGTTGCGTGGATGTACATGTACTTAATAATTTCTTGTATGCTATTTCCCCAGGAGTAACCGGTATCTTAGAATTTAAAGCAATGGGGAATTGGTTTTAGGAACTAAAATTTCTACGGATTAGTGCAATTTGTAGGGGATCTAACATTTTTGTAAGTAATAAAATTGGAATAAGCACGTTTTTATATGCTCTCGGTCCTACCGTGAGGTGTTTCGGCACTCCGCACGTTATCTCCTACATCAAACTCGTACCACTACGGGCTGCTGCAAACCATACGGGCGGACCTTAAGCTTTCCTTCGACTCATTTTAGACCTATCTAAAATTTTATTCAAAAATTCTGACTCAACACACATTTTAACATATCTATATTGTCAAATTGCACCTCTCTAGCTGGCTTTGATTATACATTTTCTCTGCATGTAATTTTCTAAAATATCAAAACTGCATGCTTTTGCCTGGCTTTCTGCTTGGGCTTGCTTAAAATGTACTGCAAATGTAGGTTTTATAGAGAATTACATGATAAGTTTATAACGTTTCATCTACAGTGTCCCTGGTCACGCTTTCGCCTTCATTACATTCCTGCATTGGGAGGGGGTCATCCACGGACAAACCGGTGTGACAGCGGATATAGTCCCCCTGGAGTCATAGTCCGGTAGCATTGTATTTGATCAATTAAGCAGCATGATCTATTGTACCGCTAACCCTAACCAAAACATTTAGCAATGCGGGCTATTGTTACACGGACTATCAGCCCTAGGACTGCTATCCCTTGCACACCGGAACACCTCCTCGGACTGGATACAAAAATACCCTGCTGTTCATGTCGTCTTTCGAGTACGGATTGGAAGTGTTCGCGGTGGAGCACTAAGTTGAGTCCTGCTGAAAGGTTTCAGGATAGATTAAAGTTAGGATAACCAGCCGGTACCGTTGACTGGTAGACTTAAATCCCCCAAAATTTGATTTTCTAAACTTTAATAAATTACCAAGCTGCTCTCTACAATTGCCAAATCTTTCTGCTGAAAGATAGCTCTGTTAATGTACAATAGTGAAAGCATATCACATAAGCTACCACGCACAGAAAACAGAAAACGATCATCGACGTGCTATAAAAGTTTGAATGGCCATTCAACTTCATAGCATTGAAATATGCATGTAAATATCTTGAAAACCTATAATGATTATAATGGGATTCCGCGATCAATACAGCGAATAAAAGTCGGTGAAATTAAGAAGTCCTTAACCATCAACAATTTTTTAAGTGGTTTGATTGATCGATAGAACGTTTAAAACATATCAATATCATTATACGCGCGGACGGATTACTGCACATGTATGTATAGATACATGTAGCTTTCATGTGGCTTGACTGTACTGTACATTTTATGTGTACTATACGCGTACATTGTATTCCGCGCACGTGGGAGGACATGTAGGTGTTGTGTGTGCGCGTGTGTCACCAGAGTAGTATGGCCAACCGCTTTCGTTGCTTTTGATAGCCAACAACTCTTCACTGAAGAACGGCGCTGGACTTCCCTGTATTGCAATTTGATTAAATAGTAGTGGACCTCCGAATAAGATCACGATGACCCCATATATAAACGTCTAGACCCTCCAACTGGACATTCACGGTTACTCTGGGTCGCTGAGAGGGAAGGTCTGTTTTGAGCTGAAGAATCAGCAGCGTCAATTCGGACATTCAAGTAAAGATCGCCCTCTCAATAAGCCAATGTTCGTATGTAGTGGCATTATTCCGCCTAGCCCATGTCAGGGAATTCCCTTTACCTTAATTCGTACAGGGATCGCCTTTACATATTTTACTCTGTTACATACATGAACATGTACACGTAGGTAAATGTACTGCACATAGAGCAGCAACCCCGTTAGGTCATGTCGTGTCTCAGGATTCCCCAAGCGTATGGAGACCTATTCTTTCAGTCTCGTTAATTAACCGAAACCCAGAATGACTGTCTCTAGAGGCCATTCGTCTAAAGTGCATCCCTCAGAACCATAGTGACAACTTGGCATCTAGGTGGCCAGGTTGATAGTACCATTGCTAGCCACTACGCGCCGCCACATGTAGCATCACACTAAAACTGAGCTCTAAATGATTTTCGCTTGTGTTGCGAAGCAGTTTTGGACATTGCTTGCGAATTTCAGTTAAGCACACGGTTGCGTTCCGTTCTTATGTAGTTTGTTGCAGCCTAGGAATTTGTCAATGATTGTCTTTGGAGAAGTGACGGTCCCACTGGAAATCATTTTCATTCGAATTACCAACATATCTCGATGCCAAGCTTGTCCCTCTCTATTCGAGTATCCATCATGGTCAGCTATATGTTGACAAAAAAACCCTCTTAAACTCCCCAGTAATGCAACAAGTGACAACCCTAACCTCAACACGCTCAATGTGCATGTAACGACGTTGTAAAACACTGCACACAACTCGATCAATACATCGGACCAGCAAGCACTACAGTAGCACACGAGCCAGAATCCTACGGTATATTTTTATCAACAGCAAACTCTGCTGGGTTGGAGAGCACTTGAGGGAGTTGGAACCGTTTCTGGCTCATGTACAGGATTTATGAATAGTACATTCGTATGCGGTGAAACCAGTGTTTGCCCAGTAAATTCGTTCGTGGTCCTCTCTGAATAATTGTCGCATCACTTGTATATATGGCTACTTCACGTAATTTCAAATTCACATTGAGATGGTTTATATCTTGTCCGTGGCTGTCGTTATCTTGAAGGATGGCTGGGGATTTCTAAGGCTAGGTTTACATATCTAGATTTCACATTGTCACCACAAGTCACTTCCTAAGAACGGTTACATAAGATTCACGATGTCACCTGTCACTGTCGTGACATGTTTTAAGTCTGAGGCGGCCCGGAGTTTGATAGGATTCATGTTGTCACTTGTCACGGCCTTGAAAACACGATGTGTTATGAGGGTGAAAAGTGACATCGTGAATCATATGTACTCCGTTCTTTGAAAATGACTCGTTCGTTCTTCATGTCACGCAGGAAAGGTGGACACTGACAGATTACCGTGGAAAACGTTAATTCTAAACAATTAACGAACGTGGCCATGACAAGTGACACGTACTCGTAAACCAGAGCGACAGCGTGGATCATATGTAAACCCGAGCTTATTGCCATAATTAGTTTACTATCTCATCACTCACACCCGGGTCTGAATGATCCAAGTAGGGCGTATACAGACAGGCAATGATCCCCAAACGCGAGTTGTCGCTAGAGGTAGCGTTTTCCGTGAAACACACCTCCACCATGGCGTAGTCGACAGGGGAATTTTGAGGAGTTGTAGGCCGAATATTGGCAACAACTCGCCGAATCGGCGAGAACTCACCGTTCGACGAACCTTGCTTTACTTGTAAATTCTCGTCAGAACTCGTAACATCTTCAAACCTGATTAAACTGTCGTACAGCATGCTCGATGGTGTTCAGTGGTGCTGTAATGAGCGTTTGGGGTGACAAGTGGTTGTTTACTATGTCCGAAGGAGGGACGACCGGGTGATTAAGAGAGCAGGTGTTTTTCGGCGGAGGCTGACATAGCATTTTACTCTTTAAGCCGGAAATCTTTTAGGTAGTCCTATTCTGCAAAACGTCTGTAAACACAAAGGAACAAATTGCACTTCGTATCCGCGGATTCGCGTGAATGATATTTTACAACGCGGAAAGCGTTCGACCAATAACTCTCTATGTTTATTTTTCTTGTTTCCGAAGATAGGCAGAATATTAACTGGGGGCTTTTAGCGATGAGATATTGTCTTCCGGCGATACATTTCTCAGGAAATTGTCTCGATATTGTCAAAGTTTTACGACTTTCCGTTAAGGCATTAGGCATGATAAGGCAGCTGGGGTGGAATGGCAATTGGACAGATTACTAGAACAACAAATCTTCCAAGAAGTCTTACCTAGCTATATAACCACATAACCACATCACTATGTGTGGTTCTTGAGAAATTGTTTCGTCTAAAGGCATGTAGTTTTTGGAAAACCATTTCACCTGAAGACATTTCTGCTTTTCCCCTAAATTTTGTGATTTACAGATAAATACGGCTATGATAATAATGATAATGATAATAATATTGAGTTCTTACAATAGCGCTTTCCAGATTTCTTTGCTCAAAGCACTTTTGGGGTACCATCGTCCCAAAAATTGAAATCCATCTTTTGATTCAAGGCGCAACCAGAAGGCGTTCATTTCCACTCGAACCACATGAGGGGTTTTAACGCTATCGCGGGCCGCGAGTCGAACCCGAAACCTATTTATCATGAGATCCCGCTCTTCTACTGCGCTCCCGCTGCGTAACACATCGTCATGGAATCTAAACAAATTGTGGTAATTTGTATTTTGCTATTTAAAAGTACTGATACATGTGCCTCACTGTCGGTTATAAAATACAAATTGTCACATTGTATTACCAAAATGATGCCTCACTGTCAGTTCAATATAGGAAGCAGACAATACATCGCGTGTACAACACTTTTTTCAACACAGCAACCAAAGTCTTGGTTTCAGAGCTACAAATTGATGTAAACACTAGGATGCTTGTTCGCCAATATCAGTTCGTACCATTCTGTATTCATAGCCAACATACACACCCGACATGGTTCCCAAAGTCTCATCGATTCACATTAACGCACAGCGCAGTGAATGTTTCGGCAATTTAGGAGGCAGACAATTTCTCACTCTGGATCAATCCGGGAGTTTAAGTTTTACTCAATATTTGAAACACTGTCGACCACACATCCAGGGTAATGTAACACGTTTATAAAATAGATCGTCATTCATTTTGTTAATTTGTATTCTTTTAGTGACAGCTGATTCCCTTTCAAATCAAAATATACACAAATATAGCCTATGTTCGCAGTTTTTCGTGACTCGATGTTAGATGCCAAAAATACGCAAAAAGGTCCTCGCAAATTTGTCGGTCAAAAGTAAATATATCCTACGATGTTGAGGATGGTGTGCTGTTATAAGCAACCAGTTTACTATAGTGTCTTCTAAATAATAAATGAAGCAAGGTTGTTAGCATAACGTATGGGGTTTTCTCATGGGAGTTGTAAAGAAAATGAGATGGGACAGGAAAACCACCAGGCTTGTTAACCCTTGTACCCATAAACATCACTTCATACTGTCGAATCGTTAAAAGGACGCGACGAATACGTCTGCATTGGAAAAAGTAAACCCTCCTGTACGAAGTCTACCAGATTGAGCCAGACACCAAAACACGTGACATGATGGCCCAGCCACAGCATATTGGACAATTCATTACTGTTATCAGTAAAATTACAATTACAAATTGTCCCCATCGACCTCTAGCGGATATCGTTCCGCAAGTAATGGTCCACATCGTTGCCGACGATCAGGAAGATAGCGATTGATCCGTTAAGGTAATTACGCCGCGAAGTGTCCAAGGTCTGATGTTTCTCGAGGGAGATCGACAGGGATAGATATCGGTCCATTCCCGCCGTTGACACCGAGGAATTCAAATCAGGTTGGTGGGACCAGTTCAATCACCGGAGGTGCGATCGATCGGAGGGATGGAGATCTGCGCCGACTGGCTATTAACACGAAAGAGTGTTTCCCATTCCATTTGTTGAATTCTAATATATGTGTTTATTTCCTCCTAATGGAAGAAATGTTATAGGTTACAGACTACAAAAAATAAAATTCAGGTGCGAGATACAAAGTTACCATAAAAACAAAACAAAGCATTTGGGCAATTCATTCCCGTTGACACATAAACATTCGAAGATGGTATTTTTCAATCTAGTATTCGCCAATAGTCGGCTCCCGAAAGCCTATTCCCTACCCAAGACGGTCGTATCGATTGGGCGACGCAGTAAGCTCTTGAATTCTAAATTCGTCCGGCATCTCTGGCGTGGGAATCCCAAATTCAAATCCTACACACGTGAGGCTCTATTCAGGGATGTTTACCTCCAGACAATCCAATTGACAATATACCCGTCAATGCTGTCGCATTATTCTCTGGCGATATCTCTACGTATAGTTGGTTGAAGCTGAGGCTGATATATAGAAGATATTGCTCCCTACCCAATGCCATGAGCTGCCCACTTTCAGAAAGAAAGGTTAGTATTTAACTTCTGAAAAATCCTTTAATGGCTTTTTGGCCAACTCATTCACCCCATATGGGTTTTTCGGTAGAACGAAAAACCCCAATGGTGTATGTGATTGCGAATATCCTCTACGGGTTTTTCGTTTTTCGAATCACTTCACTGAAAAACCACTGCGCGGTGCCTAAAAACCATAAAGGTTTTTTTCAAGACCTCAATAAATACCTTATTTCGTTTCTAAGAGTGTTTGCTGCATCCTAAGCGACTCGTGGTCCTAATCCTGCGTCTGGAGTCTTCTTGACACTTGAAGATCAGTTGCCTGTCAGTTGATGATACTGGTGTCGCTTTTTTCCCTTGTCAATGCCTAAAAGCAACCGAATGCAGTTGATAGCAGTCCAATGCCGAACGCTGTTAGTGTTAGGTAGACGGTGACCGCAAACAACTGTATTCAGCGACAGCGCTTGTAGTCGAGTCGTTTGGGAATAGAGCACCTGCGTCCGTCACCTTCAAGCGTATCCGAACAAAGTATCTGTCCGGCCCGTTACTGAAAGAATCCGCTGGCGCTATCAATTGCACATCCTGGAATGTCAAGAAACTGAGAGTGTCCCAAGGAATACGTCACATTAAAACTTTCAAATTGATTTTGAATTGAAACTGTGTCCAATAAATCACCAAAAAAAACCAAACACCACCCACACAATATTTTTAGTGTAAAATGTGTCTTTTAATTATTTTATAGCACAAGTCACAAACCCTTCGTCGGAATTTTTTCGGGGAACACTGTCTACTGTTACACCGGAAAGCCTTCTCACTAATTTCTCTCAGCTGGCACTTTTACCGGAAGCTAACTGATAGCATCGTTCAATAGCATTCCGCGAAGATGACGTCACTGCAGCTGCTGCCCTCTATTTCCCAATCGCTGAATTACAGGCAATGTCGGACAAACATGCGGTTTCGTAATGGCTTCAGGTTTTCTAACTAGGGCAGTTAGGATCAATCTGGCACATGTCCGAGTGTTGGAAATACTACATAATTGTTCTGAATATTTCTCTCTCTGACTCTATGGTATCATTCATGCTAAAAACAATGCAGGGTCAAAGATAATTGACTTTGAAATAAGCTCAAATGCGTAGAAATAAGTGTCCATGTCCGACTGTCACGTGACTAAAACGTCATCAATATCTTATTCAAATGACCTTGTGAGCTATAAAAAGTAACTTCGCGGAATGCTATTCATTAAATTAACGCCAATTATATACATGTAGCTATGTTCGCGATGACAATAGCATGGAAGCTGTTGCTGATGCTTTAATACAAAACACACTGATCTATTGAATGACGAGTTCCCGTTTCAATTTACATACAGATTGATTAAACCATTAAATCGTCCCATTATACGAGGAGAAGGCTCGGCGTACAGGCGAAAAACACATGATGGTGTCAGTGTATCCGGGCTTTAAAGATTTATGGCAACACATTGAAGTAATTACATTGTAAAGTTAATAATGTCTGCTGTAAATGGCGTATCACACCGGAGCTGTAATCCCAGATGTTTGACTTCAATACGATTCTGGTCCATCGCGGGTTAACCTGAATTTTGCAATTTGACTGTCCTGTCATTGGCTAAAAGTTACCGTTGGGGCTTAAAGTGGTAGATTTGCGACATATACATGTACATGTAGTGTGATGTCTATGGCGCTAAATCAACGATAAAGTCATTGTCCAATTAGTTGCATCACATCTTCTGGAAAATCAATGCATGGTATACTTATGTGCATTGCTGCAATCAGATTCTATGTAAACATTGACCGAGCAAGCACTCGAGCGAAAGTAGTTTCGAGGCCAAAATTGATAATTTTCTGTTACACGGTAATCTTTTACATTACGTCTATTTGCCATTACGGTTAAGACCGGTCGACCCCCATGAAAGCTATTTCGTGGGGGGGTCGATGTTATCAACGTTTTCCTGATAACCCTTTGATAAGACTGGAGCAGAATGGGAATTTAGGCCTAGGTGTGACCGGGCATTGTTTAAAGACAATAGAGCGCGTATTGTGCTAGGCCTGAATTCTTTTAACTGCGAGGTAAGAAGCAAGATATTAGCGCAATGTAACTTTCTTGCTTCAAATGATCGGTCAGTGTGTGAACAAACGAGGATGGTTTCACGCACCAAACTAAATTATATACCAGAACAACAGACCAGACCGCTCTGCGTCATCAAGACTAGACGCGTCGTTTGAATACATATAGAATACATAATATAGATAATAGACTTGGTTTGAATGTCCATGTTTACTTGTACGGTGGCTGGGAAAGGATATCACATGATTTTATTAACATTAGAAAAAAACTAGATAGTATCTCGATCATCGATCGACTTTTTTATCTCGGGCGATTGACATACAATAAGTCGATCGCCGGAGATATTCATCTCGATCGGCCGAGATAATGGGTGATATGAATAAACACTAGTAAATGCTTTTACTTCTATTTTGTACAGAAATGCCTAGTGTAAATGTACGTGAAGTTTTAAGTAAAAGCATTTCCTAGTCTTTATTCATATCACCCAATATCTCCATCCATTTCTTTCATGTAAATATAATCTGCTGCGAATTTCTCGCAGAATTCTTAACATAAATTTACAATACGCACTCAGGTAACTACGGAGAGAGAAACATGGCGATTTTATTGGATAAAGAGCAATTTGGGAACAAACTACTGCATAAATCAAAGACTCTGTACGAACTGCTCTGGTGCTTTTTTTCGGAATGACGAGGTGTAGGAACACCATTTTAACCTGATAGCTCATTTTTACAACTTAGCTACAAACTCATCCGAAATTCACAACACTTACCAAGATAACGCGACAAGCGCCTAACATGATGAAATAATAAAGTAGGTCTTTGAACGGATTGGGCGTTTTAGAGTGTTATGTCGATAATGATGAACTTGGCAAAAAAATGTAATTTGCTAAGTAATCTCGACGCATTACATGCTACTCTCTAAAGGACGATGTGAACGGGTATAACACGGATATTGCTCTTGTTGTTAATCAGTCAAAATGCTTTAGCAACATCATCAGAAATTCACGACGCGTTCTCTAAGACGCTGCAAGATTAACACGAAGAACTAATGAAGAGGCTTTGCCTTGTATCTTCAGCTAATAGTCCCATTGGGTGGAAGGCCATTTACGTGGACGGGATACTGGAGAACACGGGGTGTGTTACCGTTATCTGGTCCCCATGCTAATTCACATCCTCAGGATGCTATTTCAAAAAACCCTTCTTCCGAATTTCAACCTTTATTTCTTCAGCTAATAGTCCCCCCGGATAAGAGGCTATTAAGGGGCATGGATCGCGACACTGAAGGATACGGGATGGAGCGTTACAAGCCGGATGCGATGTTACTAAAAACCGCCCACTTATCTCAGCATAAATTAATGATAGTGTTGAGAAAGCACTGTAGATAGCGTTTGCGAAAAACAACCTTGTCAGGCAAGGGGGCAGATGACGTCATTGAAGTATTAGCCATTCCGTTGTTTTCGCACGTAAGACGTCTCAAGTGTGTCTTAATCGCGTGGGCTGAAAGCAAAATTACGAGGCGAGCGAAAAATGAACACGGCATCTGGTATCGCAAAAATACATGAAAAATGCCCTTGAACATTTCCACATCATCTCTGAAGAGAATTAAGTGATAGCATATTTTTGCTCGCGTATGTGTTATTGCTTAATAGCCTCTACGCACCTAACCTCAGGATGCTAAATTCACAAACCCTTCACACGAATTTCGCCCTTTATATCTTCAGCTGAAAGCGCCCCCTGGATGAGAGGCCATGAACGTGGACGGAGTTCTGAAGGAGGCGGGAGGATATGGGCGCTACCAGTCCTACATGCTGATACTGATGGGGATTTGTGTTCTGCCCTGCTCACTCTACGACTACTCATTCGTCTTTATAAGCGGGCTACATCAAGATTATTGGCAAGTATCATGATAATAATCCCCGATTAACTGTTACCAGATCGTTCAATAATTGATCATTGATCAGTTTTTAACCCTTGTCGGTTTTACTACAAAGTTCATTCCTATGCTGCAAATTGAATAAATTTACGCAGAACAGAAAATCAGCAGCTTGGCTAGGCACTGTATCACCGACAGGGGAAACACTACAGCCCGTAGCACACTAGCCGCCAACTTCGGCGTTCATAGGCGTTTTTTGCCGCAAGAGTCCTGAACGCCTGAAAAATCCCTAGTCTGCTACGAACGGCGTCGGCGAACGCGACTTGCCGCCACTTGCCGCAACTAAACGCCAAATATCTAACATGTTTGATTTTTGACGCGTGTCGCCGCGTTTGAACGCAAGAAGAAGCCAGGTGTGCTACGGATTGCCGCCTGAATTGGCGTCGGTGGCGAGGCGATGGCCAATCACTATGCGTCTTGATGTCACATGATTACAAAATGGCAGCCTTAAGTGGCGGAAAAGACGCTACTGGACGCCGATTCTCGGCAGGTGTGCTCTGACCGGGATCCACTGGCCGCTAACTTCGGCGTCGAGAGGCGTCAGCTGAACCCTTCTTGTCGCCAAAGTTGGCGGCTAGTGTGCTGCGGGCTTACACACTTAAAACATTTCAGGGCCGTGTTCAACTTATTGGTCCAAGGGGGGGGGGGGGTGGGTGTGGATGGAACACCACTTTTCGTCTGTCCAAAATCGGCATGAAAAACACGTTTCCTTGGAGACAACTGGGGTCGGTGCATAGTAATAGTTTCACCATTTAGCGTGGTACTCCTGGTGACTTGAATTACCTTAACTACCTTTAGGTGCTACACAGAGGAACTACAGAATGTCAGTCGATGGGAGCAATGGTGGCTGAGCATACCGAATTGGACAGACTTCAGGGACGTGGAACACCATAGCAAATGCATGAAATTCGCAGACATGAACTTCTCCCATGTCAATTTTTCGATAGTTTACGATAGCTTCAATCGGACTGCTTTAGAGGAACGTCACCAAAGGACTGCTGCGTGTGATAAGTGGACGTTCGATTTAAGTTCCTTCAATCACACGCTTCTAACTGAGGTAAGTCTGTTACGATAGCGAATTTCTTTTACATCATTACGTTATTCATTGCCCCTTACCCCGCAGTCAAAAGAATTGAGGCCTAGCGGTCTATTGTCTTCATACAAAGCCTATTTTATCAAAGCGTTATCAGGGCAAATCGTGATAATATCGGCCCCACAAAACAACTTTCATGAGGGTCGATATGAATGGAACAGCTATTTTAAAATGGCGATAACAGCGCGACATGCAAATACACATGTAATGAAAACAAAAGAACGGAAATTGAGTGTGTTATAGTAAACGGCAAATTGTTG
The DNA here is from genome assembly GCF_910592395.1 of Lineus longissimus. NCBI lineage: Eukaryota > Metazoa > Nemertea > Pilidiophora > Heteronemertea > Lineidae > Lineus > Lineus longissimus. Next base: position 3,102,909 of record NC_088326.1, read on the forward strand.
ATTAAACTCTAAGCATTTTTTGTCTTAAAAATCCCGGTACACATCTCACCGGTTCTTAGGTCTCTTCACTGGCTCCCGGTGAAGCAGCGTGTCATTTTCAAGGTCCTCCTGATGTGTTTCAAGGTAGTCCGGGGTTATGCACCTGCATACCTGAGCCTCAAACATGTTGAGAGGCAGCGTGTCACCAGGTCATCTAATGACACGTCATTGGCGTGTATGCGGATAAAGACAGGATTCGGTGACCGCTGCTTCTCATCATGTGGTCCCCGGTTGTGGAATGCCCTACCGGAGCACATCAGGGGGGCGGACGCGCTGCTTGCTTTTAAACGACTCCTAAAATCCTGGCTTTTCGAGGAAGCATTTCTTGGTGGGGAGGTAGCGCCTTGAGCAGGTTTACCTGGACATTGTTGATTGATTGATTGATTGATACTTTCCACTAGGATCCCCCAATTTTACAAGTTTTGAAAATATCGAAACTTCTACTTCTTTGCAGTATGCTCTTACGTGCGACAAACAGTACATCCTGGTGCTGATAGACCGTCTCTACATATTCGGTCAAATGGTAGGCGGGCTCACATTTGGCCTTTTCGCAGACAAGTAGGTACTTTCCTCAAGTATTCCACGTAGCCTTAGTCCCGTTTTGATATCGTGGTGGCTTTCGTGTAGCGCTTTTCAATGACCAGTGTCTGTGTCAAAGTACTTTACAAAAACTGTCTCCAGTGACATTGGGTTTACATAGAGTTTACGCAGTATGTCACTTGTAACGTGTCACTTCGAACGAACATGTCATTTCCAAAGTGCAGGCTACATAAGAATCACGATGTCACTTTTTACCCATTTGTCATGTCATGACATTATTTCAAACTGTCGTCACTTTAATAACGAACATGCTCATGACAAATACCTGAAATGGCATGTGAAACGTAAAAAGCGACAAGAGACACTTTGACATGTTTAAGTAAGATTACTGAGAAAAGCAGTCAAATTGTGCAGAGCAGCACAGCATTTGCTGTAACGTCCAAATGCACCAAAAGCTAACGGCAGTTCTTCTAACGTGTACCCGTGTACAAACTCTATGTAAACCCATCCTCATGGACTACAGAACTGACTATACTCTCTGTTAATGAAGCCCTCATGGAGTGCAGAAGTGCCCTGGAAAAGCTACCACTGCGCTAATAGGGTAAGATAACTGATAAAAGCAGCCGCATATTGAGCCGAGCAGTGCAGCATTTGCTGTGACGTCCAAATGCAGCAAACTCTAACGTGTACATGTAAACTTCATGTAAACCCATCCTCATGACTGCAGATGAGACTAGAAAAAGCAACAAGGTGCTTTTGAGTACTGAGAATACCAGCCGTATTGAGCCGGACGGAGGAATCTGGTGCTGTAACACACACATGAGGTTGTAATACAAACACTAACTACAAAAATCTATCCTGGCTCATCTCCAACCAGGGTTCGATCCAACATTACGGACATGCTGCGGTCTCTAGAAAAGCCGATAATTTGGTAATAACTTATTATTGCCGCGCTGTGTGGGGTTCGTGTACGGAGTTTTCCACTCTCTTCATAGTCCATCATTGCTAGAAGCCCGTGACCAGGGATGTGGGTCTTCTTCTTCATCAGCGTTCGCTCTGCCCTTTGAGGTGTTCTCCAGGGAGTATTCCTCCTCCGAAGCGAGATGATTGTTTTACGTGCAACTACGGTTGGGCGCCAGTTGGCTATATTGGCCTAGTGATCCGTTTTTGGCCAGAGGTAGACTCCACGCAAGCTATACATGTTTCTCACTTGGTGGGGTCTTTTGTTTGCTCTGGTATAGACGTCAGATACAAGGCTAGGAACCTTTGGTTTTACGTCTGATGCGAAGGACTGTGAAACGCCTGGAATTTTCGTTTCTCTTCCTGGCTCTTCACAGTCAGATGTATGAGGATGTTGAAGCAGTGGTATTACATGTAGTTGCGGATCGATTTATAAACTACATGTATCATGCTAACACGAGCAGAACACGGAGTCATACATAACGGAGTTGAAGGCATTGTTTACATGGAGTCCAATCGCGGGGTCTCACTACTCGCGATCACTGATGAGCGAGATGATGAAAAGCCCCACCTCACAATGAAAAAGTTATAAAACAGCCATCAGTTCACTTGACGATTGCGTCATTGAAATTGCAATGTCTGAAGTGTTCGCGACGGAAACTGTACTGCTTCGACGCGTCTTAAAAAGTTTTCGAAACGCCCAACGAAAGTCTTGATTTCTGTAAGTGTAGATCAGGGGGTTTAAGGCAGACGACAACAGGATCAGAGTATATCCTAAACTGTCCAGGATGACCAAAGTTGCATTGTAACCATGGTTGCAAATAATGACCGCCATAATGCAAAATCCCGTTCCCCAGCAGAGTAGGAAAATGACAGCCATTATGCAGAGCAATTTTGCTGCTTTTAAATCCCTGATTACACTTGGTTTATGTCCTCCTGCGTGCTTAATCCTGTCTTCCCTAACAATCCTCAGAAAGTGTGCCTTCGCCACCAGAAAAATATAAACATATATTCCAAGCGTGACACACGATGCAACGCACAAAATGGCCGCGCAGGAAACGACCTGCACTTCCGACATGACGTACAATGGGAAACACCCAGTTCTCCTATCCCATTGGTTAACGCCAAACAGAGGCAAACACGAAGTAACCAATAGCAGAAACGCTACTGTTGCTTTTACAGTCAAGATGCTTTTGGTTCTCACGATCTTCGGGTACCGATACGGCCAACCGATTGCAATTAGCCTGTCCAAAGCTATGAACAACAGGTCGAAAACGGACAACCCAATGCAGAAGCTTATGATGGAAATGTTAACTAGGCAAGCGTACTTCTTTCGGAAGAAGATATGTCCATGGACTTCAGCTATACCGAATATCGAACTGAGACCGAAAAGTATGTCTGCCAACGCTAGACTTGCGAGAAAGAAGTTGGTTTTTTGGGCGCGTATTCTCCGGAATCGGCCGAATGAAATCACAACCAGACTGTTTCCAAAGAGGATGCATAAGATTAGGATGCATTGTAGGAGGATCAAGATGGACGTACCGATCGGGGTGTATGATGCAGTTATCGTTCGCCATGGGCTGATTGTGACACTTGGCATTTGGTCTCCATATCGAGTTATGTTATAATCCATCTTGATTGCGATTGTTTTGCAACATCAGCTGCGGTCCACAAATCGTTCTCATGTTGTCAAAGACGAAATATAACAGGATGGAGATGTTCGAGTTTGCACTCTCGTCATATTGGCACTCGAGTTAATGATATGAGGTCTTCAACACAGTGTTTACAGTGTCTCCTCCTCTAACACTGAAAACACAGCACATTTTCTCGATATTAAAAAATAAACGATATCTCTTTTGATTCTGATCAGATAACCTCTTTCGTCACACTTAACCGCTTGCTGTTTGTAGACTGTTGAGACAACGTGATGGCTGTGAGAATACACAAATGTGACCCACTGACTTGAAACGAATTGACGGTCGTTATTCACAATTTGACGATAGTAATTCACAATTTTAATTGCGAATTACAACCGTCAATTGTTAAAAAATAACGTAGACATATGACAAATTCACGCACCTCCAATAACATGTAAATAAAAAAATTTAAGTACTGGTATACGTTAAGCTTAGGATTGGTTTTGGTGCTTTGGTGGCCGCTCTCTTCATACTGTTATCAGACAAGCAAGTATTGCCGTCTGCCATCAAAACCATTGCCAACACGAATGTGCCATCTCCACGCAAAGTACCACCACGATATTGATACAGTCACATCTATAAATTGTGTTTTATCGCCAACGCTTTTCCCCAGCGCTGGTAATCAAATTCGTACTGTGAACCTAATACGTGTATTGTTTTAACACTTCGGGTGATAAATTGTTGCTATGATGACCAGTGTTAGACTAATAGTTCATCGATCCGACTACCAATACGAGAAATGGTGCGGCCGGACAAAGGCAGGTTTTTTTAGCAAATGATATATCATCATTTGATGGGAACTACATAATTGGACTTCTTTAGGCGATGATCAGAATGTGATTCGGTGATAATCATATTTCTCGGTCGTGCAAGCGTAAATATTTCGATGTACTGAGAAAGACCCCTATCGGCCACTTCGTGTAACTTCATCTGACCTACCTGTGATTTCTGCTCAATGAGAAAACTGGCGCACTCGCATAGCCAAGGAACGACACTGAAATTCTTTTCTGATTCCTTTCAGATTCGGTCGCCAGAAGGCGCTGGTGAGCGCCCTGGGGTTCAGAGCCTTAGCTGGTAATATAGCGACCATATTATGCAAATTTAGTAATCTTCATGGTTTCATCATCTTCCGCTTCCTGACTGGCGCTGGTGTCAGTGCCGTCTACGTCACAGTTTACATTTTGTGTAAGTATCAGAGACAAGACCACTAATGAATATTCATAGGTTGGAGGGTCCAGGCCTATCTATTAGACGAGTGCATGTTTTTTACTCTCAAGTACATATTTGGAGAGGTATTGAAAAAATATTTGTTGTGGCAAGTCTACAGATATAAAGAAATTATTTGATGAAAAAATTAATTTCGAATTTTGCTAATTGGGTAATAGGGGGCGTGTTTTGAGTTTTTTCTGCCAGTTGGCTGAAAAGAGTGGAAATATCAAAGTCTGTCTAATTTGTCGATTAAAAAAAAATTTCCGTGGTCAATCACCATTTTATTTTTCACCATTTACTTGCCCGACTGTCCGGAATAACATAATCTAAATTTCAGATTCACAACACCACGCGTTCTTTGATGCGTCGCGGTCAAACATTGACAATTTAACTGCTAAAAGGCTTAAAAAATCAATTGTGGTCTTGTCTCATCAGCAAACAGTATAGATTGTCAGGCACTTTCTTTTTGTCCCTTTTGAAATAGATAGCAAAATGAAAATCTGTTGTTCGTTTTAGGTCTTGAAATCCGTCCCTCAAGGTACCTGCCGTCTAAGGGAGGGATCAGCATTCATTCCTACTATGCGATAGGGACAATTGTCTTCACATCAGTATGCTACATGGTACAGGATCACTTCACTGTTCAACTGTTAGCTGGGATCGCCACTATACCACCGTTATTCCTGTGCTGGTAAGTGACTGGCCTAATTCCGTTCCTGTTCTGGTAAGTGACTGGCCTATATCTAGTCTCAGACATCTCATCAATGGAAGAGCATGGCCCTCGGACGAGGATGAGAAAGACCACCGGACTGGGTTCTATGGGACGCTTTATTCATTGTGCCCTTGTGGATTGCATCTTTACCTCTTTACATGTACAAGCAATCAGTGCCAGACAGTACATAAAAGATCCGACAAAAGCGTCGGCATATAAAAAAAGAATTTTGATGGAAATTATAGGCCGTTGACAAACTCTTATCTCAAAAAGAAGGTCTAGGAGTGTTTGACATCTAAATTGTAATTTAGTTACCTGTCTATTTTAATCTATTTTTCGTGTTTTTTTGAAAAAATGTCTTGTTATCAATCATTCATGACGTTTATCAGGCGCGGATCCAAGCGGGTGCACCAGACGCACGGCTCCTAATTGATGTAAACTTTTTTAATTGACCACTCACGAAATTTTGGAACACACCTGTCCATTCGCCATTGCTGACACCATTGGCGCCAAAGACTATTTCTTTTGACCCTGTTGACCTCGCTTCTAATAACATTTTTGAGAAAGCCATTCAAACATTAAAATCAACTACGAACATTATCTTTTATATCACCGCGATATATATATACGATATATCAAGAAAAATCTGTCGCAATATTGAATTATACGATTAGCTGGAACTATTTGTACCGAATTACTCTTCCGCCAGCCTGACCTCGTCACAATCATGGCGCTTTTTCAATATTGCGTCCAGCTGAACAACTAAAATCCTGGATTACTATTGAAACCTTGATGGCCTCGGCGGTTAGACGGTTGCACTGTGCATTGGATGGTCATCATGGGTTCGAATCCCGGCGAATCTTTTTTTTCGTGTTTTTTGAATTTTATTTTTTGTATTACTCATACATTGTATGTTTATCAGGCGCGGATCCAAGCGGGTGCAGCAGACGCACGGCTCATTATAGGTGCTCCATCCAATTGGCGCCATAAGGTGAGGCCTTTCCTTCAGGACACATCTTAAAATGCACCAAAACTCGTTCTTTCAGGATTTTCCCGGAGTCACCCCGGTGGATGGACGTGAAACGAAAATACGACGGGTTTAGCAACCTCATAGAGAAGATAGCCAGATTTAACAAGAGGTCGGTTAGAGAGGAAGATCTTGTTTTGGCAACAGTAGGTATCATCTTCGTCGTTCGATATTGGTCACAGTTATGCAGCAGCCTCAATGTTCCATCGGCCCACCCATGGATGGAGAAGCACCACCACAGATCCATGGATGGAACGCATGGACGTATCTACCACGGGCCATCATAGAATCTATGATGGGATCCGTATGTAAAACGTGCTGAAGTGATATTCTAAAATACCTTGGTACCGTAAAGTCAACTTTTAAATGGAAAATGCATAAGCCTCGTTCTGAGAGCGGAGTGTTTTGGACACGCAACCAAGATGCTCTACCAAAGTTCCCTCGGGTTGCACTAAAATGTGGAACCATGCACACGTCACGTCAATGGAATTTCAGCTCACTTCAGAAGTTTGAGGCTCTCAAAACACTGCTTCAAACACAAATCAGTCAAGGAAGCATCAACCACCCTAAGTTTTTTAATGAGCACTACACATATTTGCCGAGAAAAACGCTCCAAATAGCCCATTTGCGCGGATTTTAGCATCACTTGAGCGAGCCGATGCGGACTTCCTATGCGCGCTGTACAAAATGTACATGTCTCATATTCTGTAACGTTGCCGTAACATAATGTAAACAATGGCGCTACCGGCGCTCCGGCCGGGCCGGCGATGGATGGAATTTGCCAAATTCGCACATATTCAAGTTATTTTCGTGGCCTATCTTTTTAAGTTTGAGTTATTTTAGAATAGAATTCTAAAATACCTTGGTACCGTAAAGTCAACTTTTAAATGGAAAATGCATAAGCCTCGTTCTGAGAGTGGAGTGTTTTGGACACGCAACCAAGATGCTCTACCAAAGTTCCCTCGGGTTGCACTAAAATGTGGAACCATGCACACAGCTCACTTCAGAAGTTTGAGGCTCTCAAAACACTGCTTCAAACACAAATCAGCCAAGGAAGCATCAACCACCCTAAGTTTTTTAATGAGCACTACACATATTTGCTGAGAAAAACGCTCCAAATAGCCCATTTGCGCGGATTTTAGCGTCACTTGAGCGAGCCGATCCGGACTTCCTATACGGGCTGCCGTAACATAATGTAAACAACGGCGCTACCGGCGCTCCGGGCAGGCGATGGATGGAATTTGCCAAATTCGCACATATTCAAGTTATTTCGTGGCCTATCTTTTTAAGTTTGAGGTATTTTAGAATAGAAATTGAACCCTCGGCTTCGGACCTTGGTTGAGTTACCAAGACACTCTCGGGTGGAGCTAAAATTTCGTCCAAACCCTCGCCTGTCGGCTCGGGTTTGGACTGTATTTTAGCTCCACCCTCGAGTGTCTTGGTAACTCAACCAAGGTCCTCCGCCTCGGGTTCAATTCCTTAAATTGAACCCTCGGCTTCGGACCTTGGTTGAGTTACCAAGACACTCTCGGGTGGAGCTAAAATTTCGTCCAAACCCTCGCCTGTCGGCTCGGGTTTGGACTGTATTTTAGCTCCACCCTCGAGTGTCTTGGTAACTCAACCAAGGTCCTCCGCCTCGGGTTCAATTCCTTAAATCATCATGAGATCCATCCATGGGCCTATCAAAGATCCATGCATGGACACTTTTGCCTGTGTATGAGTAATGCTATATCAATTAATGAGGTATTTTGATATTTTCACACTTTCTTTCTTCAATCAATGAGATATTTTGATATTTTGAACCTTTCTTTCTTCAATTATTGAGATATTTTGAACCTTTCTTTCTTCAGTTAATGAGGTATTTTGATATTTTTACCCTTTCTTTCTTCTAATGAAGGAGGGTAGTATTCTCGAGAACAACGTCATGGCCAACCTTAAAGTCCGACAACTCTTCCGTTCAAAAACACTCAAACGGATTACGGGATTCTCCACCTTCATTTTGTAAGTAAACATGCTGTTGTTTCTTGCTACAGAAGAATTGGAAGTTGCCGTGTTGATCAAGATGAACAATATCAGTAAGAAAGTACGCCGAGTCCCGAAGCAGATAGACGCGGTAGTCGCAAGACTTGGTTAGACCTGCACGTCTTCACTGCGAGTTGAGAAGACTCTTTCACCAGTCTCCGCCGCCTGCGGAGTGTAGGGCCGAGGTTACCTAGACTACGAGGCAAAATAACAACGCCATGTGAAATAGACTATAATTCACGTATTTGTCATTTTCTTCCAGTTTTGCCATTGGCATGTGCCACGAAAACATCTTCCAGCGAAACTTCATGATGCCGCACGGTATTTTTCTCTCGATGGCCCTGGACGGGGTGGTGCACTATATGAGCCTCTTCATCACTACTGCCCTCATGAATCCGAACAGCGTCAAGAAGCGATGGACTCTATGCTGGAGCCTAACTTTAGGATCCACCGGGCTTTTACTGCTGGTACCTTTTATGAGGAAAACGGCGGGTAGGTTCAGCTCGGTGGCGAAATGTCCTATTAGCGGGGTGCCATTGGGCAACTGCCCACCAGGCGTCTCCAAAAACGTGTTTTTATTTCAGATCTGTCCCTTCAGCGTCAAGAAGCGATGGACTCCATGCTGGAGCCTGATTCTAGATCCACCGGGCTTTTACTCCTGGTGCCTTTCATGAGGAAGACGGCGGGTATAGGTTAAAAGGACTCTATATCGGCAGCAGCCATGTAGGAAAGATAAAATTACACAAAGTGGCCAATAGAGGTCTCTCCCATATCAAAGTACGTCATAACTATTCACGCTCGTACGAGGAATATATATTTAGTGGTGATTCAGACATGGCCCGGTGCCCGTACTGTACATGTTAGTCACCCGAAGATGGCCAATTTAACCAAGAAGAACGGACGCAAAAATATTTATTTTTACAGTAAAGTTAAATAAGGTACTTTATCATAATCTGATTCTGTCAAGGAATACTTATCGATGCAACTATTTTTTCTTGTTGTTATCGAACAAAAGGATTACAAGAAGAGGACACACATCCTTGGGATTTCGGATACAGTATGATTTCATAAAATTAAGCACGTTTCTCACGTAACAAGCGCACAGAGCTCTAGTTTATCAAATAGCCAGGCAATAGAAAAAAACTCCTGCGCGTTGTCCTGAGGCACTCAACCATAACTGCTACTACAACCAATCAGCAGGCTCTTTTTCGATGTTTACTCAATTTGACGAAAAATGGCCCTGTTCGCTAACAAGCCATTTAGGGAAGACTTGAGGAATTTGTCAGTATTTCGCTTGAAATGGTTCGTTCTTGGCCTTGCCTTGTCCGATTCTAGCCAATAGGTGTTTTAGATATTTTGGACTCTGTGAGATCACCAAAGAGCAGAGCGCCATTTGTTCGTGAAACGGAGTATGAAATGAAAGAAATGCATAATGCATAATTAGTTATAATGACATTAGTTATAATGACATTAGTTATAATGACATTAGTTATAATGCTTAGGCGAGTTCGCTTCTAGGCCCAGAAATGCATAGTTAGTTGTGCAATGGCATTAGTTGATATGTTAAAATTGCTTAGGCGAGTTCGCGCGTAGCACATCTACGACGCACAGTTCTCGGATAAGTTAGCCTACACCAACAGTTTAAAGGCCATATATCAAGGTTTTTTGCCATTTTCTGCTGTAAGACGATTTCAAAAGTGTACCTAACACTTTATACAATACAGAAAACCAAATGCAATTAGCTCCATCCATTTTGAAGATATAGCCAATTATGTGTTTGACAACTTGATTACCTCATCAGGCTAGCAACTGGCTTGTTAGAGCCAGGCGGCGGGTTCAGCAAAAGTTGTGATGTAGATCAGGTTATCTGTACATGTCATGCAATCATAAAATCAGGAGGGCCTTAATTAATTATGCACACCTGGAAGTAATGTGTTTCATTCACTATGGTGTATTGTGTGGCTCCGAATTGTGTCAAGGATAGCACAAAGAACAATCGAATGACGGATGGGACCCATTTTCATGAATTTCCAAAGCCAGTTGAACGAGAGAGGAGGAAGCTGTGGATTCGGAAGTGCAAACGTTTGGAGTGTTGGAAGCCTGGGCCTTCGGCCAAACTTTGCAGTGATCACTTTATCGATACGGATTATCACATGAAGCCGGATATCTGCATCCAACTGAATATTAAATGCCACTTGTTAAAAACAGCTGTTCCAACCATGTCAATTGCATTTAATGCCCGAGGCTGCTGAGGTCGGTTGTTATACATAATGTGTAGGCCCTATTGGGGCCTGTGATACGGCATAGTGTATTCTTGTGTTCCAGCCATAGCAAGGTGACAGCGACACAGGTCAGTGTCAGTGACAGCCACTGTCAATGACAGATTATTGTCATCTGACATCTAGGCCTATCTAACGTTGCACGGCATTATATCGTCACGTCAAGATGATTGTGCATAATACCGTCACTTTTCAATAGTAGTTCAGCGTCATGACATAACTGGCGATACAACACTGACGAGGCGAAACAATATTGTGCAACATTAGTCTGTTCAAAAATCATACATGTTATGCATCTGCAACCGTCTATCAATGTCTTCTTTGCTATATCGGCAGGTCTGCCATGCAAATTGATTAACCACAAATTCTAATCACTTTCGTCCGAATGATCACTCTCATTATGATCTAGTGATATTAATAGCTCGAACATGTACGGCTCAACGTTTAAATATCCTTCTGTATCGACCAAAACATCCTCAAATTCACTGCTCTCACTCTCTGAACTGTATGCAGAAGCCATCTTGCTTTGTTCTGACTGGTCTGATCTACGTCATCAAAAAATCCCTAGCGGCCACATGTGGAACTAATCTAAAGTTGTGTGTGGTGGGAAATTCAAATAGTTTAAAATTGAAAATTGAAATAACTAAATAATGACTTTATTATTAGAATTTGTTTAATGTCTGGGATCTTGTTTTTTTAACCCTCAACATATTTCATGAGTATCAAGCATGTTTTCAAACCTTGATATATGGCCTTTAAGACACACATATACATTTTCAGAACCAAAATCGTACTTGTGCGAATACATGTACTTTACTTTGGACAATAGCTTTTCACATGGACGCTTGTTGCGTGTAATGATTTCAGGAACATTTCAAAATAACCATAAAAGTGATGATGGGAGTGTGTGTTTGTTACTAAAAGCTAGATTTCATGCCATAGGTTCTGAAACGGTTTTTGTTATTAATGTTTGATCAACCGAGTAACAAAAAGGGGGTGTGTATGGAAAAGGAGGGGTAAGAGATACACGAAATGGTACCGTGCTCTTATCTAATTGCGCGATCCTATACCTCTTACAGACATCATTCATACTTAGAGAAATAACACCGCACTGGCGGCACTCTTTACTTGAAAACCAAAACAGGAGGGTGGAGCTATATAATACATAGACCCAAATCTGAGGCGCTTTTGCCGAAGCACTCTCGTTTCAACTGTATTTCCATTTTGTAGGTTTTGATGCATTCAACAAGGCCATCCTCGAAGCCTGCCGCGTCTGTACATTCGTCTCCTTCACCTCTGTGTTCCTTTCCATGACATTGCTTTTCCCGACGGCCCTGAGGGGCACCGGGCTCGGCCTCAGTCTACTGTGCTTCGGCTGTGGGAGGATACTGACGATGGAGTTGATGCAACTGGTACGTATCCAGAGATTTTCTTCGGCCAAACTTGGGAGCTTCAATTCTGTCTCCCGAGGTGGTAATTCTGCATATTAGGAGCTCCCTAATTCCCAGACAACGTCGCTGTTCGTTCTCGGAGCTGATCTTACTCCTGCCTTCTCGCCAGAACGTTACAACCGAAGGTATCTTCACTGAATACCGGTTGGGCTTGGATCGAGATGTGGACCTATCCAACTAAATGCATTTCCATTCCATTTCAGGAGGACTACTATTCTGCGCACGGGGCTTCCTACTTCCCATCGCTAACCACCTCGCTCTTCGTTCTCGGAGCAGCTCTCACCCATTCTTTCTTGCCAGAAAATCTCAACTTTAGAAAATTTCCGGACACCATCGCTGATTGCAGGATACTTATTACAAGGTGGGTTAGCTCACTAAAAAAATTAACCGTATGTAAGAGAATAAGATCCTGGTCTCAGCACAACAATCTATGGAAGGCCTCTCATCGTGTCGATTTAAATAGTCATTATCATTCTCACACCGATACATACCTTAGAAATAAAGGTTTGTCCGCTTTTGAAAAACCTCAGTGCATTTTTGGCCAAAACAAATACGTACCCCGTAGAGGTTTTTCACGATCTCGAAAAATCATATCAAAAACCTTTATTCTTAAGAGTGTAGGTGGTTGGCCAAATACAAAAAGGTGTCCTCGAGAAAACATTTCGGGAGCAGGGTGAAAATGCTTTTTTATCCTGATGAATCAGGTGATTACATGATAAACAAATTGCTCAAAAATGATGTAAGTTTACCATACCATGGACCTCAATCAGGAGAATATCCCAAACAGACACCAGTTATTTTAGTTCATCAACCGACTCACAGGTGGCCAAAATCTGCTCCACTTAAGCGTGCAGAGGAACTCCAACACGGCTATATTCCCATATAAAGAGTGTTCTAAATATAACTTCCTTTCTCTTCTCTTATGAAAAAAGAGGTCTTACAAAAGTTACCTTTTATAATTCCTGTTGACCATATCCATTACAGTGACTCTCCACGCAGTGTAAACAAAAAGAGGTTAGTATTGTCTGCTGAAAGCCTTGAGTTGCGCTGTATGGAGAGTAGAGACATTATGTTAAGATTTCTTTTCAGTTTCGCTCTGCCGTTCTCTTGCGTCAAACAAATACGTACCTCTATTTCTATTGCGCCCCATTAAATTAATAACAACTTTATACAACAAGCGCTACGCTCTATAAATGTAGACCTTCAGAACTACATTTTTTGTACATGTTGACAATTTTTTGCCATCCTTTTGGACCGCAATGCGAAAACTACTTGCACGATTTCTTCAAAGTTTTGTTATTGGACAAAATGTAATTCACTCTCAATCAGAGCGGTAGTCCTCAACGACGCTCAACCACTCTGATTCTGCTCCGCCATGCTGTTCCCTTTTATCGCTTCGCGATGGTTTCGGTTCGAAATTAGGCCAGGCAAAAGTACCTTTATGTTTATTACTTTATGATACATTTAGTGTCACGTGTTTTTTAAATTTTCAGTACCGCTCTTTGACATCACCTTTTTATTTTCCTTTTCAATTCCCAACCGCCTTTCCAGCCCCGATCAAAACAACGACAACTGGCCAGACGACACCACGCTCACACCAAAGAACCGCGAGGACACAGCGTCAACATGTGCGTCATCAGATCACATGACCAAACACAGGCCAAGTTCGACTGCCCTCAGCGAAAGCGATGAAGTCCGAGTGACGGCAGTTTAGGAAGTAACGACAACAACGAATTACGTTTTATCGACATATCTTATTCATTACGCAACTACCTGCATTTTAACTTCGACAGGGTAACGTCATTCGGCCAGACAAAACGCCCATGGAACGATATTTTTGTGATATAGGAGGCATGCTCGAGTAGTGGCGCCATCTTTCATCGTTCCGGACATTATGGGACGTTCTGGACCAGAAAACAAATCCAATTTAAATTATCTCGAGGTGTCTTCTTCCAGAGTTCAAATGATCGCTCATTCATTCTTATCCGGATTTTAATATCTTTTCAAAATATGCATGTTTTTATCCCTTTTTGGATATCGATGATATTTATGAATAATTATCTCGCTATGCGCACTAAAAATACATGTATCAAACACATAATTTTTGGGTGACTTTAGAATAAGAAACACAGAAAAGCAGAGTTGATAGACAAGCATATTTCAACCAACCAACATAATATTCCGAGCTTTCGTGGCAACAACCATGGCAACACGATGGTGTCTGCAGACCAGAATTCGTCACAGGAGTTTCGGGGGTTTTGGTATTTTGTTCTGTGTTAATGTGTTTCTTGTTTTACAACTACCCCAAGAAAATTCTACTTGCATCATAGTAATCAAGCAGTGGAATCGTTTCATCATTTTGTAGTCGAATACCACCGTAGCCATTATTTACATTCAGTAATGCTAATAGGCAGGTTTCGCAACCCGTGTGAACAACGAAAAACAAAAAGTACAAGGGTTTGTGCGGTGCTATTACGTTATTTTGCCCCTTAATACCACGCAGTTAAACTGATTCAAACCTTGCCCATGTGGTCTATTGTCTTTAGACAAACCCCGCTCACACCTGGGCCTAAATTTCCATTGTTCTGCTGTCTTGTCAACTGGTTATCAGAGCAAATCTGGTGAACATCGACCTCCACGAAACAGTTTACATGGGTGTCAATAGCTCTGAACTGGCAAGGGCACGTAGAGGTTAATGTCGCGACACTCATGAATTGGTTTTCCTGCTGGTTAGGAGTAGCAGTACCACAAGGAATCGGGTAATTCTTTTGAAAACCCTTGTCGATGAAATTCATTCACATGCTACATCACTTCGTCATTCGTAGCTCTTCGTACGGGTTGCGAAACATGTCAGTAGGGAGTTTTCCCGAAGCCCCCGAAACGTCAACGCGAACACTTATCCCATTGTTCGACATCAAGAGGTCGAAAAATAATGGAATGGGCGTTCACGTTGGCGTTTCGGGAGACTTGTGAGAACTCGCTAGTTATTTGACTGGCATTGGAGTTGGACAAACCTGGGCGTATTCTGCAATTGATAAGCCATTGTTACATGTAATTAACTTTGCATCATATTCATACATGTATTGTATAAACATCGAATCAATTATAGATTAGAGAATATTAAGGGGTTGTAATAAGATAATTCAGGCAGAAGCAATCTAATAATTCAACGGTCAATGAATTAGAGCTAATTCAATTGCAAAAGCTCCCTATATTCAAAATTCGGATTAAGTGCTAGTCTATCTTACCAAAAACTTGTTAAACATTCATCTTTGATCCATACTTGATCGAATTCATAGCCTGTCTGCAGATATCATGCAACGATCATATTCGAGACAAATTAGCTGTTGAACAAGTTGTGATAATGGTCAACTGCTTAGTTCTCAATTTACACTAATATGCAGATTATAACCTCTGCTATCCTATATAACAATATCAGAGACAGGACCGAGGTAAGAAGCTGAAGTTACCTAGAGCCAAAAGCGGAACAGCTACTACGAATAGTTTGTAAGGTAAATTCCTGTTCTATATAGGGTAGAATGGGGTAATAGTAGTCCCTGCATTGTTTGATGCATGGGGATATCAATCAATATCATAGGCAGGGGCTACAACTAAACCGGGGCTACAATTACCCCATTCTACCTTAATATAATCTAATAGAACTTACCCATATCAATTATATCAATTACGTCAATTACATGCGTACACCAATTTTCCCCGGAATCTATGTTCCCGCGATGAAAGAGAGTAACAGTGCCCCGGGGTTTATGCTCTACTTAATACTGGTTATATATTATGTTTTCGGGGGTCCACAATATAGGTGTTTCGGTCGTACTCTGTAAAAACCGCTTTCAACAAACTGTTGATGCACTCACTGACCATTCACGGGCAAAGGAAAGGTCCCGGAAAGACACTGACCCGGGCAGTAACCCCGTACCTAACTGTGACCGGGGATCCGGGACACAGAATTCGGGGAAAAGAGCGCCCGGGGAATTTAGGGCCGATCCTGATAAAAGCCTTCTCAGCTGATTTACGAGTGAAACCAACGCAAGTTGCAAATTGAGTATTCAAGTGCGAAAAGGTTACCGGTATGCCAAAGAACTTTAGATCAGGATTAATTTCAAGTTAGAAAGCACTTGGTAAATACGGAAAACCCTCATCATCCTAATCACTTCGTTAAAGGGGCACTAGCGGCAGGAGCTACGGGATCAGGTCAGTGATCTTCTGGTGATATGAACTGGGTAGTTTCCTTCATTGAAATATATTCCTCGCACCAGCGCGAATAGTTCCGATATGCTGAGAGATAGGAGAGTCCCCTGTCGGCGACGAAGAGTAACTTAATTAGACCTTCCTTGGATCATTACATCAATAATATCCAATGTTAAATGTTTCTACCAATAACTACCACATGCACCGTGGACGATATTCGGCCAACATTATAGTAATGTGTTCAGGAGTTCGAAACATTGGCGATATGTGGCGCTCAACTTGCTAGGTACTGGTATATAGTGTCTATAAATCCATTCTATTATGAGAATATCAAACGTTTTATAAATCATGTTTTCTTCTTACGAAAACAAGACCTTGTTTTGACTAATTTTCTCTTTTTCAATGCAACGTGTATTGTTTGTCGATTTTTTATAGGTTAAGTTTAAATACAATGTTTAATAAAATACACTAACTTTACAGATTCTTCAACAACAAAACTGTCTTTATTCTTTATTTGTTTTCTCATTTCTCATCCTCTATCATGCGGACGGCCAATTATTTGTCTGTGTTAAAATACTTTTTTGAAAGCTTTTTAGAAATCTTGATAAAGATAAACGTCTTCACGAGCCCAGCAGCCCAATTCATCTCTCCATTGCGACGAAGAGAGTCATACAGGTGAGCTCTGCCATCCAATTCCGAGAAGCAGTCTACCTAAACTGGCTAGAAATGCAAAGTTGAGTGGCAAACCGAGACCTAAACTGGCTCGAAATGCAAAGTTGAGTGGCAAACCGAGACCTAAACTGGCTCGAAATGCAAAGTTGAGTGGCAAACCGAGACCTAAACTGGCTCGAAATGCAAAGTTGAGTGGCAAACCGAGAGGGTATGATGACGACTAATCTCCCAATGAGAGGACTACGCTTCATATGCCTCCTAAACCGGAAGAGACCAAATGCATGCTATAGTACGGTGCAAGTATCTCTTGGCGACTGTGACCAATGGCGAGACTAGGAGACTGAATGACGACGCCGAAATGGACTGCCAAAGGAGAAAACCCGGATGCAACCACTCGATACCGGTCACGGAAGCAAAACCATGTTATATTTTTTGACGACGGGAACAGAAACAAGAACCGTTTTCGGCGGAGCTGTTCTTGGATTGGATAAATAGCAAAGCTCACTGTTGTGTAGGTCAGTCAACACAAATCTTAGTAGCCCTTCTCATAAAGGTCTACAAAGAGTTGAGCCCATGCCTTCTCCCCACCCCTGTTAGCGCGACGGAGAAAGTTGTAGAACTCATCGATCTGATATTGATCTTCATCGGGTTGTAACAGATTTCTACGGATTCCATCATGTTTCAACAAAAAGTAGTGATTCAACTCTCCCTTTTCGAAGATGACCTCTAATTTTTTCATGAAATCCATAAACCTTGTTGCTAATTTCTGTTCACGCCACTCCGACGGATACCTGTACTCGTCCAGAAGGTACAGAAACACGGTCTTGTAGATGTATGAAGAAAACTTCCTGAACTGGGGCTGGTGGTAACGCAGGTACTTCACCAATCGATAAACCTTTTTACTCCATCCGCCGTCGCCCTGGTCCAGTGGCTCGATTGCGTCACGCTCTTCGCTGCTGTAGCCCTGTCGCCACCGGAGTGTCTCCTGGTTGTCGCGTGTCCTCCTAGTAACTAGATGGTAGTCGGGTTGGCTTGGGTGACGCTTTCCAACAAGCTGCTTACCATCAATGGTAAAGCACGGGACCAGGTCCATGTCGAATGTATTGTTGCCTCCATCGCTTGTACCGTAGGTCACCTTAAACTTCAACGCCGGGCCAGCTTGATGGGATACATGCCTCACACTAACGATGCGACCAACCCCAGGGAGCTTGTTAACAACTTTGTCAATTGCTCCCAGCAGAAAGGCATGAACTTTAAGGGGGCTCAGACAGTGGTATTCAGATTTGAAGACAAACCCTTCTTCTGTTACCGTTACTGTCAGTTTCTTCATTTCTTGGGATGGACTCACCAGCTTAACTGTATGATACCCTTCACCAGTGTGTCCGAGCTGAGTAGAACCACTAAAAAATGAAGACTGAAATAGAAGATGAAATCACTGACTGTTGTCTTGAATGTCTGGTGCAGTAAAAGTAACAATTTCAAAACGCTGCGAAAAATCCACTTACTCAAACGTTTTTACACTGGAGAAGGAGCGTGGACTAGTTTCACGGAATCACCCTATACTAAAGCCTTATTTATTGTTATTTTCATTATTATACAGTTATCCTGTTAGAATTGGTAGAGCCTTCATTAGCACTCATCTGCACCAAAAATGTCTCTAAAAAGCTTATTTTGGGTCGAAATTAGAAAATTTTAAGATCCGGAGAAAGTTGGGACGGAGGTCTTTCAATTCCAACTATCAAATTTAGTATTCATAAAGAGGAAAAGTCTGATTTTGCTTATAAGGGGCTGCGTTTGAACCGAAATGTATGCCCAATTGTGGAAGTGCATTTGACTTTGAGATAAGGCATCAGCTACAATTGATACTTCAGTGTGCAGCCTCTTGATATTCACTGAATATTATTTTACCGGAGTAAACAAAAGTTGGGGGAGGTGTGATGTGGTTATTTGAATTTATACGCGTTTTTTGTCTTCAAAGAAAGGAGTTACTTACTGGAATTTCCAAGTGGAGTAGATAGTCGCAATCGCCTTTCCTTTGAATCATTGTCCCATCTGAGGAGCTACCTGAAAGGAGCAGGTAAACGTCATTAAACAGCGGCCTCGGACTACTTCTTTGGACGATCAATCCGATATGCACTGTGGCCGATTTTGAGGGTGGGGAGCGATTAATTAGGCCCCCGCCCCCTTTTGTGTGAGAGCAACGACTTTTCATTGCGTCTCTTTTCAACAAGCCCTAGATCAAGGACCTCCTGCCCACCTCCTTTGCAAGATCACACCATCAGGGCTTCTAAGGTTTGGCTGCACCACCTTCAGAATTACTCGATCCGCCACTGGGATATGTATCTATGCGACAGGTAATACCAAAAGTCTACTATGAATACACCGTTCGTTGAATTGAATAAGAAAATTTCCAATAGCGTGAATACCTACTGAATAGATTATAAATTTCAACACTGCCATTGGGTGATATGAATAAAGACTAGCAAATGCTTTTATTTAAATCTCCATGTACATTTACACTAGGCCTTCCTGTACAAAACCGGAGTAAAAGCATTTGCTAGTCTTTATTCATATCACCCAATGTCTAAACAGTTATACCTACTTCTATACTCTACCAAGTTTCAGCAGAGTTTCATTCATGAGAACTGCACAGACGGCATCGTGTAGGACTATAACGGTTTGTTTTGCCTGGACCATCAGTAATTACGAATGGCGTCTCTATCCCCATAATTATATTCCTTAAAAGAGCTCTTTCTTTGGATGTGCGTACACCAAACTACTTCCACATGAAGACTTTCGGCAAGACTTTCGACTTTCAAAATTTATGCCCGTATTATATTGCTTATCCGTAGGCCTATCGTTGTAAAGTGTGGTGTTTTATATTTTTCACATTCCCGATACCTGATGTGCGATTGGGAAAGTGATTTACATGGATGGAAGTGATAGCCTACTTGATTGAGAAGTTCCATTGAAGAATCATTTTCATTTCACTTTTCAACATTGTGCAGAATGGAAAAATGTCATGTACGTAACTTCGTTGGTGATACGTAACACGGGCGTGAATTTGGAACTTGTCGAACGTCCCTATTATGTGGCTGATTCGTTTACCTATCTGTTCAGGGTCCTTCGGGAATTTAAACAAAGAAACACTCTTCTGCAGCTCCTTTCTCAGACGAGTTGCCACTTGAATTGAGGCTTGGAGAACCTCGTGCTTTTCCTTGCCGGACACTCCGAGCTTCATCTCGACGAAGTCCGCCAGGACGCACTGCAAGGAAGAACCAGACCTTCGCCTTGCTGCATGGAATGCCGCGGATGATTCAGGCACCAAGGTAGTACCTGAAATAAAGAGTGTTCCAGTTTGTTGGCCATGAAGGGTAATAAAAACCCTGTACATTTTGTGTACATTCAGTACACATAGTTTTTAGGCTGAAGATTGCAATTTGAAGTTATCAATCAGCTTTAAAATTTAGAAGTGTATTCCTCAGACATCCAACAATAAGCTATTAAAGTTATAAAATATGGCGTTCTTCAAAGTTGAGATATGGACATTTCACCAAGTCATGTCCAGGAATTGACGCCATTTTGGCCTTGTATGGCAGAAATTCAGTCTATTCTAAACTGGACACCGAGACCACGAATATTAAAAATCTATTAATATTCGCCTGGGTCACATTGTAGTATGCATTACAGATTTAGAAAAATGCATAGCACACCATTTGGTCAAATTTGCATGTCCTGACAGGCAGCCTTCAAACAGAACACACACGTTTTTTTAGGAACTACGGTTCGGTCCCATAGCTACCTCTCGGATTAATACATGACCGAGTACATTGACTGTCATCTTACAAAAAAGCACTTCACTTAAAATCCACCGGAGAAAGATATTCTGTATGTAAAAACGTGCATGGTCATAGGCCCCTATATACGGAGTCCCGAAACGTCGAAACTGATGACCCCATACCCTTGACCTTAAAAGGAATCGATACCGAATTCGACGTAGACTACGCTTCGTTGGCGCATGCATTTACACTGTAAGGTGTGGTTCATTCTACATGTAAATCCAGGTGTTTTAGAATTGACACTTACGGTCTCCAGTGTCCTCTTCGTTCGTTTTCAGTAACTTCCATAACAGGTACGCCGCTACGGCCACAGCACCAACAACTCTGGCAGCCATCTGAAAGAAGGACACAGTCGACTGATTGGTGGTTGTGGCGAAGTGTGTTTCATTTCATTCAAACGTAGGCCTAGCAAATCGATGCCTATTTTAGCCGGCTCGGAAACACTCAAAGACGTTAGGCCTACACTGTAAATAATGACACGAACAACGGGATGCCGGAAGATGATTCTGTATTTCTCAAACTGCGCATGCGTTATACAGCAAAGTTTGTTTATTATAGTGTCACCCCTAATGAAAGGGCCAGCCAGCTTATTGGCTTATGAGACACTCTTTACTTCCAAACTCCTATCTCTAATGCCAGGCGCCTGGCGAGAAGGCAGTTTGTACCCTATATTTAACTAGCTGGCGGCTAACCAACCGGCCGCATCGGAAAGAGGTCACCAGCGGACCTCGAACCTTCCGACCTTCCGTTCACGAGGCGGGCGCCTCAACCACTAGGCCATCGAGATCGGTACTAGGCCATCGAGATCGGTATCAAAAACCAAGTAATAATATACAGCATGTTACAAAGCTAATGTTTACATACACTGGGTCACCCAAAAGTCTAGCAAATGCTTTTACTAATTTTGTTCAGAAAGGCCTAGTGTAAATGTACATGGAGTTTTAGATGTAAGCATTTGCTTGTCATTATTCATATCACCCATTCTCACTTGGGAGACTGGGCCTAAAACCGTACACCTACCTCTAATCTTGAAGCTAAAGACCACGTCCAACGCCTGGGATTCGCCGAATCAGGACTTGAGGAATGTGGTGCAACCTCATCCCTAGGTGGCCGTTAACAGCATACAGCGTCACTGTATGTCTCGAGCAGACGATACCATCTACAAGTAACAAAGCTCACAACAATACAAAGGGAGATGCGTGACAGCCGGTCCGATTAGCTGCCTGAAGTAGGACGCTATATAATAGGCGGATTTTCGTGCGTTTTATTTTTGTGATGGATGAGTACTCGACGGGAATCGTGCTACTTTTTTTTCCCAGAAATGTTGTATTGTGACGAGCCAAGAATGCATGTATATTATGTCTGCTTTACGTGAGTATCGATTTAACCTCATTTCATGCAGGTCATACTGCAGATGATAATAAAGTACCGCACAATTCCCAATCCGTGTATAAATATGAACGTGTACTTCTTATCTCTTCTCTTCTATTGATAAGATTTGTGGGATTTGGCCATATATCCACGTGCAGCAGCGATAGACGAACGAAGTCAACACTTCCATGTCATTGATTTTATTTCTATACTAACAAAGATATGATTATTCTAAAGGGATTGTTTGACCCCCTGTCAGGGTTGAATAGCCGCAGACAGTTATTCCTTGTCAACCTGTTTCACTTCCACACGACACACCTGCCCAAAGGGCACTTGACTTTGCTGTCAAAGGTTCCAAGACCTACCCCGCCAAGGACGACATTGCACAAACCTACTGGGTACCACAAGCGCAGACCTCACGCCTACGGCAACGTATAGCATGTCAACGTACTCTCTACTATACCACAGTAGAGCATTTCACTGTTGTCGATATCGCATTAAACAGTGAACATTCTACTGTGTGTTTGCTTTTGCGCACATTCTCTGCGCAACGAAGAATACCATTGAATATTATATAAATATTGCATGTCAAGCCATAGAATAGTCAAAATTATTTGTCAGGTCAAAAATTATTTCACGAGGCTTTAAACCAAACCTTGAAGAAATCGGCCCAGCAGGTTTTGCACAGCGACCCAAACCACTGTCAAAGTGATTTTTAATCGGCGGATACGCAAATCATGTATGGAGCCAAGACGTGTACATTATGTACTGTAGACAGTGTGTGTTTACATTAGCAGACGATGTTTGTTTGAAGCGAGTCCAGGCCCAACTTGAATGCCTTGTACTTTCTGTTCGTGGATGTAACAGTCCCACCCAATGCAACCTACCTACTTTGTGGGTGTAATTCAAGACCCTGACAGTATCACTGTGCAACTTCCTGGCTTAAAACGCCGTAAATATGCTGTTTTTTATCGCCGATTTCGTCGAAATCTTAATGGCCGCCATTTGCAATATCGCGTCATCGATGATGTCAGCCGTGGAATAATGCCGTGGAATAGTCAAAATTATCGCATGGCACGTGGTCGTGAATGACGCGACGTGATTGGCTCACATACTAATGAGGTATGATAATCTGGAATATTGTTGAATGACCACGTGTTTTTAATTTGTACTATATATATAGTTTTTGACTGTAGCCGAATAGATGATAAATCAATAAATCAATTTGAATTTGAAATTTTGACTCTTTTATTTCATTTTAGCAGTGAGGATGGGCGGCTACAGGCGGTATCATTTCCAACAACATGTCACAATAAGAGACCTTTTTCCCCTATGTGCCAGGAGTAAGAGGGGTTGGGGTGGTTAGGTCCTCTCATTCCCAGCTGCCAGTCACAGTCTGGTAAATTTTTGTCTCAATTATGAATTTTGGCAATGATCGTGGGTCGGGGTCCTATCATTCCCAGCCACGAGTCACAATCTGGTAACTTTTTGTCTCACGTATGAAGTTTGGCAGTGATCATGGGTCGGGGTCCTATCATTCACAGCCACGAGACACAATCTGGGAACTTTTTGTCTCACATATAAAGTTTGGCAGTGATCATGGGTCGGGGTCCTATCATTCACAGCCGCGAGTCACAATCTGGTAACTTTTTGTCTCACGTATGAAGTTTGGCAGTGATCAGGGGTCGGGCTCCTATCATTCCCAGCCACGAGTCACAATCTGGTAACTCTTTGTCTCACATATAAAGTTTGGCAGTGATCAGGGGTCGGGGTCCTATCATTCCCAGCCACGAGTCACAATCTGGTAACTTTTTGTCTCACGTATGAAGTTTGGCAGTGATCATGGGTCGGGGTCCTATCATTCACAGCCGCGAGTCACAATCTGGTAAATTTTTGTCTCACGTATGAAGTTTGGCAGTGATCATGGGTCGGGGTCCTATCATTCCCAGCCGCGAGTCACAATCTGGTAACTTTTTGTCTCACGTATGAAGTTTGGCAGTGATCATGGGTCGGGGTCCTATCATTCCCAGCCGCGAGTCACAATCTGGTAACTTTTTGTCTCACGTATGAAGTTTGGCAGTGGTCATGGGTCGGGGTCCCATCATTCCCAGCCGTAAGTCACAATCAGGTAACTTTTTGTCACACATATAAAGTTTGGCAGTGATCAGGGGTCGGGGTCCTATCATTCCCAGCCACGAGTCACAATCTGGTAACTTTTTGTCTCACGTATGAAGTTTGGCAGTGGTCATGGGTCGGGGTCCCATCATTCCCAGCCGTAAGTCACAATCAGGTAACTTTTTGTCTCACATATAAAGTTTGGCAGTGATCAGGGGTCGGGGTCCTATCATTCCCAGCCACGAGTCACAATCTGGTAACTTTTTGTCTCACGTATGAAGTTTGGCAGTGATCATGGGTCGGGGTCCTATCATTCACAGCCACGAGTCACAATCTGGTAACTTTTTGTCTCACATATAAAGTTTGGCAGTGGTCATGGGTCGGGGTCCCATCATTCCAAGCCGTAAGTCACAATCAGGAATTTTTTTGTCTCACATATAAAGTTTGGCAGTGATCAGGGGTCGGGGTCCTATCATTCACAGCCACGAGTCACAATCTGGTAACTTTTTGTCTCACGTATGGGCCCACTCATTGTTAATTCAAGAAGCGGATAATAGACGGCGAAAGCATCTGGCCAACTGTGAACTGTCTACTGTGTAAGTGGAAAATGGAGACAGTGAAGAGTTCACTGTTTTGTGCGGAGCATGCTGATGATTAGAACGTTTGATTGACCATTATCCCAGACACCAAATAGGCGTCTACTTAAATCGAATGAGCAAAACGCTTTCGAACACATAACAATAAATCGAATGAACTGTTTGATTTTTTCGAATGAATCAAAACGTGATCAAATCGACGATACATAGAATCAAATCAAATCGCATTCGATTGTAACGATCGAATGCAGCTGGTGGAATCGAACGAATGCCGGAACAGCTAATCCCGCAATTCATTCGATTCATAATGTGCGACATTCGTTCGATTCGCCAAGGGTCATGTGCCATCTTGTGACGTCACTGCATCAGCCGCCTGGACGCGCGGAGATTGTTGATTACTTTCGATCTTTCTTGGCGATTCTTCAGCTTCCACAATGACAGAAATGCGTGTTAGCATTAATAAGGCTTCCAGAAACGAGTAAAAGTAGCGATAAAATGCATAGTTTCGATATCATGGAGGCTGCCATCTTGTATATCACGTGACTATAAAAACTGCGCTGCCTGGATTGAGTCACGTGCCAGCATTAACCAATCGGAATCGAATAGGATTTACTGTGAAAATCGAATGAATGAGTGTACGAATCGAATGAACGCGCGGAGAAAAATCGAATGCATGTGTGCAAAATCGAATAAAAGTGTAGGAAAATCGAATGAAAGTATGAAAAAATCGAATAGACCTGTTCAGAAATCGAATGAACAGTTTAGAAAATCGAATGAAACCTGTTCAGAAATCGAATGAATGTGCGCAAGGATCGAATGAAGGTATGCAAAAATATCGAATGGACGTGTTCAAAATCGAATGAATGTGTGTCACTATCGAATGAATGTGCGCAATAAAGACGAGCGGTATGTTCGGTTAATTAACGAATGTCGTGGTTGACTTTATAGGATTAAAAATGTTACTTCGATTTCATCGAATGAATATGTCAGTGATCAAATGAATATAGCTGCATTGAATTGAATGAATGTCCATGAAATAATCGAATTGTGTCTAATGAATCGAACACATGTAATGAATTTCATGAGAAATCGAATGAATGTTGTGACAAATCGAACGAATGTTGTAAATAATCGAACGAATGCTGTGAAAAATCAAATTTTGCTACAAAAACGTGCCATAGCAACGTGCCCATGACAAGGCCAACGGGCCGAGATTCGAGCGAAGGACTGATCGTAGCCGCAGAATGTCACTACGACTACTGCAGCCACAGCAAACAGTTATTATTTATATATGAAATATGTAGATGCGCTTTTTCAGTCATCAATATTTACGCCCTTCCTGAGCGATGGGAACACGGACCTGGATCACCAGGGAGAGGGGTACTGGAGACTGCGGTTGAAGAATCCGTCCAATGAGACGAAGAAATTAGGCGTCTTGGTGACAGAGAAAGGCACCGATTACTTTTGCCTAAGCCCTCTCGAAGTCCACGCTTTTCTCTTTGGAAAAGTCCAGAAAATCCTTAGCTTCGACAGTTCCCTAATGGAAAGTGATGGTGTTGAACAAATCGGGCACAAATCTTGACAAGCGGGTCCTGCCATTAAACTGACGGTGAAGTACCGCACAGGAAACGAGGATGAAGACTCCTTTGATATGGATTGTTTGTCCCCTGTTTCACTGAGATTGGCGGAAGGCAACTTGTAAGTAAGCGGCATCCTCTCGTGGGTGACCAGCACGACCTGACTACGAAGAGACGCCTTGACCCGAATACACTCGGATGGCGGTAGAGCTTCAGTACTGCAGAGCGCGATAGGATTTCTCCTCTAGTTCCAAATGATGGATGGAAGAGCACGAAGAAGATGTATCACCTGGTGAAGTTTATCCGTTACTTCCACCCGCAATTCAGGGAGTTCAACTCCTACATTTACAAGACTGTGTTCCTGTATCTGTTGGACGACTACAGCGTGACGTCTGACTGGCGTGAGGAGGATCTTGCAGACCGCTTTCTGGGTTACATGAAAGAGTTGGAGGCGTTTTTCAAAAGTGGACAACTGCCTCATTATCATTTAAATAAGAAGGAATGACTCCTTAGGAATCTGCTCCACAACGATGCAAGTCAAAACGAAATATTTTACAATTTTCTCCATCAGAGGAATAGAAATCCTAACAGGGAGAGGGGGAGTCTGATAGAGAATCTCTAATCATGATGCAATAATTTAGGGTGACGTGAAAGTATGGTTTAGTCCACCAAGTAATTTCAGTAAATCATGCCCTGCTGTTCTATGAGACTGTGATCGTAGCGAGTCCCCATATTGTGCAACTGAGTAACGCTAGAAAACATGATGATTCGCACTTCCCCCCCCCCCCCTCCCCCCACTGGATGTGATAGATGTCTCGGCTTCTTCCGCCAAGTCAATCAGTTGTTAGGGAACACTGAAATATATCGATATGTTTGGCTCGCTATTTCTTATTGCTATTTTCTTATCAGTTTGTCGGTTTCTTTTCCGATGCGACTCGATTGAATCTGTCCGCTTTTAGACGAAGTTGAAGTCTCATTCTCCAATTTGGGACGACTTTTCCGTCTGCTTAGGACGAAGCTTATAAGATTGAGTATCACCTGTAAATACCAAAATACTGGTATCATGACATTATATTGCACTAACATGATCAATACGCTTTAGGAAATAGTCGCCTGAACTTACATACCTGCAGCACCATACTCTGGCGCAGTAATAATAATGTAATGAGGCGGTCCCACACTGCTTGAATTGGCCATGCGCTATGACCTTTACAATAGGGCCGTTTAGACGACAGGCGAAAAGACCGCATTCGGATCGAATCTGGATGAATCCGGATTAAAACCACCCAAGGCGATGGTACCTTTTTAGTCCGGATGCAACCACATTGATCCGGATCTTTTTGCGTTTACACGACGAAAAATTAATCCGGATTCGGGACGCATCCGGATTTTTTCGCGTCGTCTAAACGGCCCTATAGTCTAAGCGCATTGTATTGTGGCGGTGCCTATAGTGGCCATACATAGGGGTATTAATCTCCGACCAAATAACTACCACGCCCTTCTTGTCCAACGGTACCTACCAGTATAAAAAGTGGTATCACAGTGATGGAAGTTGCCCAGGAAAAGCCAACCGCCTCTGTTAAAGCGCCACCAACAATTGGCCCCATACCACAACTGAAAAATATAACAACAAGCATGAGGAAAAACCCACACCGACCGCCTCTGTCAAAAGGCCACCGCCCAAAATTGGCGCAATCCAGGAGTCACGGCCTCATGGTCCCCGACCGTCTCTCTCAGAAGGCCGCTGCCCACAACTGGCGCTATCCAGGAGTGACCCACGACCTCGGCACAATCTAGGACTCGCGACCTCATGGTCCCCGAACGCCTCTGTCAAAGGACCACCGCCCACAGCTGGTGCAATCCAGGATTTGGCCATCAGCTCAGCCGGTCCCTAATCGTTTGATCTTCATCAGAAAGGTGGGTCGGGGATACCCTCTCCCTCCGCACAAATACATGCTGTTTCAAGCAAACACGGACAAACGCCTCAACCCATATCTCTTACCCTAAGGAAATTCCGGAAACGTTCAGTGCTGCGATTATACCGTAGGTCTGTGTATTATCGGGAAAACCAATTTTCCTGAAAAAAAGAGATAACGACCTAAGTCACCTGAAAATTTAATGACCTCGGGTGATATGCTGTGCAAGACCTCCACTACCAGAACCAGATAGAAAACTACATCAAAAGCGTTAATGGCCGCTGAATAACAGTGGTTGTTGCCCGTATTTCAGTAGTGTTTCCTAAACTAGAGCCAGCTATAGGCACACTGTGACGGGAACACCAAAAAACGTGTTTATCTATCTTCCAGCGTTCCCAAACAACGAGGGGAAACACTCCGAAACGGAACGACCCAAAAACATAACACCGGTGTAATGTTTTTGAGTGTTTCTGTTTTTGAGTGTTTCCCTTCATTGTTTGGGAACGCTCAAAAATAGATTGACAAGTTTTCTGTGTATCCCCCCTATTGAAAAGTCATGGTCTCTCTAGCTGCCTATTGTTTGGAAACACTGACACATGGGAAACAACCACAGATGTTACACCGGCACACATTATTTATAATGAAGACAACCAATTGAATCTTCGCATAATAACGCTTTCAGTGAAGTGTCGCAAGCCAATGACTCCAGCGTCAACGTTTAGCAAACTCACATAGGCTAGAGTCCACCATGTTCATTATAGCCAAAAGAAACGATTGACCTACCTTGCGTCCGCTACCATCTGCGGCAAGATTGGGATGAGCAGGAGGGTGGCACCAATACCCAGTATAACCAATGACACCACCGTCAGCCATAGCGATTGGCTGAAAGTGAAGAAAACCTTCAGGACTCAGACGAACTTGGAAATGATGTTAATTTCTGGTGACCGGAATATCATTTGTATGAAGTGCAGTATAGTATCGGACTGAAGTTTAACAACATACGCCACCA
Source organism: Lineus longissimus (assembly GCF_910592395.1). Classification (NCBI taxonomy): domain Eukaryota; kingdom Metazoa; phylum Nemertea; class Pilidiophora; order Heteronemertea; family Lineidae; genus Lineus; species Lineus longissimus. The sequence continues at coordinate 3,132,146 of NC_088326.1, forward strand.
TTGAACCCAGTTCGTTTTAAAAACTTCATGGGGAATACGACGAAAACATAGCGTTTACTTTGGCCTTTAAACCTCCATAAAAGCTGTTTCACGGGGCTCGATGTCATCAAGATTATAGTCCTGAAAACCCTCTTTTAAGATAGTAAAACAAGGGAAATGCGGGTGCGAGTAGGCCTTGTTTAAAGACAGTAGACTGTGTATTGGGCCAAGCCTGAATTCTTTTAACTGAGCGTAAAGGGGCAAAAAACGGAATGAAAGCTTTCTGAGATATCGTAGGCGCGCAAAAACGCATCACTGCGTGAATTTCATTCGCCTCCCTCTCCTTTTGCTTCCAAGTCGACAGACTAATTTGTATTAAAGCCTCGCAGTAGGTTGAACAAAGCCGTGTATCGGAGTGGTGCACGCTTCGCGGCTCACTGGTATCAATTGACCGACATCAACAGCGAAGAATTATTTCTCTGAAAACATGTTTGGGACTCGCTGCATAACGTACCGTATGTGAAATAGGGGGAACGGACCAATAAGAAGATACCCAACCATCATTAACAAATCTCCAACGATTGTCAAATATTCGCCACAGTGCTGAAATTACGAAATACGATACCGGTGATTACATGAACATGTGGTTGAATGTGCATACAGGGCGGTCCAAAAAATTAAAAATGAAGACGCTAGTTTAAGAAGATAACTAAGTGCCTTTCTTGTGAAAATTGGAGTTCATTGATAACCATGTACGTAACCTTTCCCGAGTCATTCGGGAGCACAGTCTTTGCCTTGCGTGCCGATCGAGGCCATCTGAGGATATAATGGGGCTTTGAGAAGATTAAGAGGTGACCTACCCATTTATCGATCACGAGCCCAACCAATGGTGAGCCGAGGCCATAAACTCCTGGGGTGATGATGAAAAATAGACCCAGCACGCCAGTGGTCAGCCCGAACTGAAATCAAGTGAAATACTCTAATCATTGAGGAAAACAAATAAACATGTATTACTGGGCAGAGACATGTATTCATCCACAGGCGGAAGTGTGGCACTGACACATGTAGTCCGTACTGAACTGTGAAGCTGTGTTAAATACATGACTGTGATGGGTGAAAGTGGATTTATTCTTCAATCTTTGGTGGATTCTTAATCTACAGAGCCAGGCCATAACAGGGATATACTTTTTGATAATTAATTTAAGGAAATATTGTGTCAGTGGCCAGTTTAGAACTTGTATTCTAATAGGCCCATATCAGTCCGCGAGTGACGATTTGATGGCAATCCTGTACAAAAATCAATTTTTCTCAGGCAGTCGGTATTGGAATGTTTTGAATTTTTACTATTATTTCGATAAAAGCCTCTTCATAACACATATAAAATTTGGTGGGAATTAAAACACCCTTGGTGTACTTTTTTCACCAAGCTATGTTCATCAAAATGTACACAGAATGTACACGCTGGCTAATAGAGGTCTCTGGCCTACTAATTCAGTAGTTTTTTCCACTCCGTTTTATGAGTAAATCATTGTTGGTACAATCTAAATGACGATTTTGGGGTGCAGAGCAAAGTTTAAACGCGCACATTCACCAAAGGCATCCTTTAAGGCAGTCACATTAACTCACCGGTTCCAGATGAGCTGTGAGAACTGGCAACATTACGCATAAACATAAAAATCCGGTAATCGGAGATAAGATTGCGATGAAGATTCGATAATGTAGTATTAACCTCCAAATCGTAAATGACGTATCCGTTTTTGCATCGCGGTTTTCCGGAGCTGCAATCGCACCTTGAAAAGAAAGGGTTTACCACACAGGCAAAATAGTCCACGCATGAATCTATGACGAGAATAATTCATCAGCGTTCCATCCATATGATGGATAATCCCCATCATAGATCCATGGATGGAATACGTTATAAATTTGTTGACGGGTCATCAAAGAATCTATATCAGAATTGGTGAACTATTTTTCAGAATTCTGAAGCCCCCGCCCATTTTTTGACGCGCTGTCTGGAAGCTGAGCAGTGTCAATACAATGATGAGGGTCAAGATCGTTTTATTTCCACACACTTTTGTCGTAAGTCCCGGTGCGGTCATGTTGGATATGCACTGCTGTCTGGCATTGGCATTCTGCTGTTTCCGGGTAAGGGACACGGTAGAATGCCAGTGCAAGACAGGTTCAGATGTTGATGCAAGCGAGAACGAGCAGCCTGGTAAAGCCTCCCGCCTCCCTGGGGAGCTGCGAGATCTCGTGATATTTAGGTGGTCGATCGCTCCGGTCAACGTTGAAAACGTTGCTACAATCCAACCTTGGGTCAGGGATTGGCGGAGGCGCAATGGCTTGGAACGAGGCTGGAGAACGTGAACAATGTGCTATTTCGGCAACACTGAGATATCACGTTACCTGTGGTCAGAATGCAATGTTTGCCTTAAAGGTACAACTTGGACATGAGATATGTTGAGTTTTTGTACAAAAACGGCTTCGAGCAGAACCGCAACTTCTCCAAACTGGATAAATGAAAACTCTTTGAACTTCACAAGGCATGTCAAAAACTGCCTCGTAACACTGCTGAAGATCGTAAGAGATCAGCGTTAGTCTGATACTACAGGTGCTGGCACATGGTGGCACTGAGCAGAAACAGTAGCCTCCTGGCCAGGTACTAGTAAATCCCACGCCCCAGTTGTCTCTTTGATATATGGTAGGCTTATACCTTAAAATAATGATACAAAACAATCAACTGGACTGGAAAAAAAACCGGGAAAAATCACAACGTTCTTATTCTCGTCCTAAGATCAAAATCTGAGCCTCTCTATTATTCTGTACCTGTTTGTTCTTGAAACGCTGTCAATAAAATTACAGAAAAGGGCCAGAGAAGTAACACGAATCCTCCTGTCACGAAGAATGGTAGCCGGAAACCCCCCGCCTGGAAGTAAACAATATGACCACATCAGAGAAGGGTAGCCTCGATCCCGCGCCGATTCGAACCATCCCACGGGTTGGCCCGCCTTGACGACCAGGGCATGTTCAAAACAATTGTCACTAGCGTAACCTTAGCTTGGCGTTATCTCCTTCAGTTAAGCCCTTAGACTCAACACCAAATTAAGGTAACACCAGCGTTAGGGATAACGCTTAGTGTTTTGAACAACCGGTCCTGGAACCCGTGTGCTCTTCAGTGTGTATTGTTCGGGTTCAGGGGATCACGTGCATCAGTCCCGTCACCAAGAAAACCCTCTATCATAAGATTGACTCGCTTATGCACTTAATTTACCCTAGGAACGAGGTGATTCTGGTAAGGTCTCAAACAAAGCACTGAGACTGGGCAATATCATGGTGACCTCGCTGAACCAGAGATCGGCCAGTTTAGGCCTAAGTAAAGAGAGATTAAGTGGGACATACGAAAATACCTTGGCCTGATTGTTCAGAACAAGTTTTGTCACTAACGCTGGCGTTACCTTAACTTGGCGTTATAGCTCATTAGACTCAACGCCAAGTCAAGTAAACGCCATTGTTGGTGGCAAAACTTGTTTAAACGACAAGTCCCTGATCCCCTCCCGCCACACCAATTCCTACCTGATATAAAGCGCCCCCTAGTGCAGGTCCAACCAAATTTCCTATACCCATTGTTGTCCCCATCATACCCTGGAACGAATAAATCCATGATGTCAGTAAAATAAAAAGGATAAGATTAATGATACTCTTAAGCTTTTTTAAGATAAATGCAATAGACGTTCAAAAGAGTTGTTACTCTTTCTTCACTTCGTTTCTAATTTGGTACGATTCTTTCTAAAAAAAAAGTGAAATATTTTACCCGCCGAATAAAGCAATTTGTAACTTGTAATTTGTAATTTGTAGTTTGCAATTTGCAATTTGCAATTTGTAAAATTTGCAATTTGCAATTTGTAATTTGTAAAATATTTGATTCAACTAGTTAGGTTGTACATGTAGTTTTAAACTTGTAAAATATTTGATTCTCCTTAACTTGAGGTTTTAATAAATTAAAATAAAATAAAATAAATAAATAAATAAAAAATAAAAATTTTGAAATTTGAAATTTTTAACTTACAGTGAGAGTGGCGATTTTTGTCGGAAATTTTTGCGTAAGTATCGTATCCCCTGATGTCCATTCTGCGGATGTCCCGAGTGCCTCGACCATTCGCAAAACAAAAGCAGAGGCGATAAAGGCAGATCCGGCTGGAACAATGTCAAGTAACCTTGAAAACAAATAAGTCAGCCAAAAGTCAAATCCACGAGTAGAATCAAGAAAATTGCTTAAATGGGTACACTGTGCGTATCTGATGGCTCAGGACATTGAAATGCAGTTACACACAAATTTGCTGAGACGAGTCTGAGTATTTATCGGTCTACACAACGGTATTGTCAAAACTCATATTCAGTACGTATTACCACAATTTTCAAATTCAATTTCAAACTTCAAATTTTTAACGAAGTGTAGCCCTTAAGGTGAAATCCCCCCCCCCCCCCCCCAACACACACACGTGCACACGCACACGTCTTGATCAGACTCGATGTATTCGCTGGTGATAGCCGGCCAACTGACATGCTTACCCGTAAGCCATCGCGCAGATACCAATGGTAAAACACCCTCCGATATAAAACCATTTTGGTGTAAATTTACCCACCTGAAATTTGAAGAATGAAAACGAAAAAGTCTAAAAAGCCATTAGTCAGCGTTGGAATAATTTCGCAGCTGCTGCTAGAATTTGGTGCTGGTCGGATGTCATATCTCGAGACACTATTTCTGTTGTCGGGCATGGAACAGGCAATGGTTCAACTTGGGCGTGGGATTTATAAAGTGGCCAGGGGGCGAATACCCCAGGTGGCCGCTATGCGTCATCCCTACATTACAACAAATCTTTTGATTTATCTCATTAATGGTGATATTTGCCAATGCTGCTTGGCTGTTTTGAACATGGCTTGTGAATTGCAGGCACGCTTACGCTTCTTTCTCTTCAAATGAAAAATCTATTGGAGTTGAGTGATTTTCTATGTTTTTGTGTGGAGAATTGAGTCACGGTTGGGAGAAAAATACAACATATCTCATGCCAAATTTGCTGTACCTTTAGCACGAAACTTTTGTTTTTAGTTGACTGCCGACCCAAAATTGTTGGCCCATCCCATATGCCAACCTACGAGCTTTTGTACAGTAATTGGGCAATGTACAAGCAGTGCAAAAAACGTATACTAGGGCTTACTCACCACCTCCGGAGGTAATTAAATCACTTTTAAAACACTCGTAGTTGGCACTACGATGAGCACCTCATGGGGTTTGCCAACTACGAGTCGTACAATGCCTCCTTCCATTTTGCCAACTACGAGTGACTACAAATATCTAATTTATGCAATATGAGCCATGATAGTATTATGATTGGGGTTATTTTATGAATATTTAGGCATATCATGTTGGTATAAATAATACCACATGCACGCGTTGACTGCAAGGGTATTTACGTAACAATGTGACTTACTACGAGTATACTCGTAGTTGGCCAATCCAAAGAAATGCTTCATCCTGTGGTGCCAGCTACGAGCGGGATTTGATAGAGAGCATTATTACCTCCAGTAGAGAAGAGTAAGACCTGGTAGTGTATGTTTTATGCATATTGAGTCCTACTGTGCTACCGGCAATGATTATAGCATGCATTCACCATTGCCAGACTAATTTATATCACACTGAAATCTGTAGGCTCTCCACGAGATAACTCGTAGTCGGCAAAAACGACTGACCTACTTCTACGAGATAACTCGTAGTCGGCAGTCATCGTGTTAAGCACAGATAAAAGATTAAATAGCAATAGAATTACCAAAATTCCGATTACTGGCGAAGCGATGAAGATCAGTATGTCGAAGATACCGATGATAATTCCAACGACAGTGACACTGACTCCCTTTGATACAGCCTGAAATAAGACTGAACTATGCTTTAATGGGGTACGCCGTTCGTTCACGTATATTTATTGTTGGTCCAACTAACTCTAGTTCCTTTTTCTGACGCAAGCTGGCGACGCCAATAGTCAGTCATAATGCATACCGTATGTATGCATATTCGCGCGTTATCTGTATACAGTTAGTGCGTGTATCGATTTCTCAAACGCTGAATGTTAACGCGGTGTATGCGTTAATGCGTGTGGACTCAGCTTGTCATATGCGATCTGCCAAAAACGGCACGTTTTCTCTTTGACGGCCACGGCAGTCGCGTGTGTCCATTGCATGGAACCGACCACCAATGCAAACAAACGAAGTACCGGTAGCGCCCATCCCAGTAACAATTCCGTAATACATGTACATGTACACTTAAGATTACCCGCTGGTGTGCATGTAGTTGACATATTTTATGTACTAGTTCTGATTCCCACCAACTGCTGTACCTGCTGTACCTACATTTTGTACATGTATATACACAGAAAATCTGAAGACGTGTAACGGAGAAGAAAGTCATTCAGCTAATAGGATTTGTTTCATGTAACTTTACCTCTTTTGGGAAAAACGGTATCAGCACAGAAAAAGTGGTTGCAGCCGCGAAACTGTTTAGATAGAAGCAGGTGACCAACAGGACGTCCCACAACGTGAAACCGGAGACAGCGGCCTTCTTTTTCCCGTTGTCCGGTGAGCCGTCTGAAGACAGCGCTGTTTTCTCTATGTCCACCGAAAGCACTGTTTTTTCTCTGTCGACTGGTACTGCTGCTTTGTCTCTCTCCGCCAAATGCGCTGTTTTCTCTCTGTCCGCCATTGCTGTTTTCTTCAATGGCGAATCTTTCGAATCTGAAAACGTAACAGACCTGTAGTAAGTGTAAGAATGGCGGGCGGCGGGCGTATATATATATATAGGGCAGAATTCATAAAGGGCGTTTAAGGGTTAGACGTGTGTAACTACTCCTTAATCAGTTTCAGGGCCTATTCATATTCTGTGAAAATTTATATGAAGGACCTGAATCTCTCCATTCAGTAGTTAAACGCTGTTAAACGCGGTATTCCTGGCTTCTCTACAAGCGATAGTTCTAGTCCTCTCTCGAAGGTTGTCTTGTGTGCGCTAGCTATATCTTCTAAATATCCTACATACTCATTCTATTATACAAGTGTCTAACTAACATAACTCAACCACTCTAAGCCCATTCAGGATAGGCCATTGTTACCATTGTAAGTTCCATTCCTGATCGTGGTTTGGTCAGTTTCAGACCAGGGCAAGCACGACTGGCCAATCCTTAAGCCCGTAGCACACTAGCCGCCAACTTTGCCGACAAGAAGCGTTCAGCTGACGCCTCTCGACGCCGAAGTTGGCGGCCAGTGGATCCCGGTCAGAGCACACCTGCCCAGAATCGGCGTCCAGTAGCGTCTTTTCCGCAACTTTAGGCTGCCATTTTGAAATCATGTGACATCGAGACGCATACTGATTGGCCATAGCCTCGCCGCCGACGCCAATTCAGTCGGCAATCCGTAGCACACCTGGCTTCTTCTTGCGTTCAAACGCGGCGACAAGCGTCAAAAATCAAACATGTTAGATATTTGGCGTTTAGTTGCGGCAAGTCGCGGCAAGTCGCGTTCGCCGACGCCGTTCGTAGCAGACTAGGGATTTTTCAGGCGTTCAGGGCTCTTGCAAAAAACGCCAGTGAACGCCGAAGTTGGCGGCTAGTGTGCTACGGGATTTAAAGGGAACATTTCCCACATAAGAATGGCCGGTGTGCTCCGTTCTTCCGTAGGCTTTATTTCTGAGTTTCCACTCTCTGGTCTGGTTGCCATTGCCTGGTTGACGAGCCGAGACTGATCTCGGAGTTACTGGTTTCCTGCCAGGAACAATGAGGTCAGTCATCCCCACGCCAAAGTCTGTTTCATTCATTCGGGCCATGGCAACTCCGTGCAAAGGACCATCATGACTATCAGACAATTTGGCGTTTTCAACCCACCGTTAGTCCATCATTTTATATGCCATCAGACGACCATGTGCATTCTAATTGGGCTTGGGATGATTATTCAGATACAGCCTAGAGTCGTGAAAAATTGGTACTGTATTTACCTGTCAATGTAAACTCCGTGCTCATCTTCGTTCCAAATGATGCGACAATTTCTGGTTATCGACATACATATGTCTATTGAGTTTCCCTTAGCTTCTTCCTATAAACGTATACTCGCTGACAGCTGTTTTTTATGCATATGCAGTAGAACCTCTATATCAAGGACACCTCGAGACTGACAAGTGCTGTCTTTAATACAGAGGTGCCCTGATTAGAGAGGTCAAATTGAATGGAAACAACCAATTTGGGACAAAAACTAGTGTCCTTAATAGTGAGGTTGTCCTGAGGGAGGTTCCACTGTACACGTAGATGTCAGAAACATAAAGCACGTTTAATGCAGGCAATCAAGCAAATTTCAGCACACCACATGTTTGCTTGCATAATGCATGGTTACTATTAATTAAATCATTAAATCTGTATGTGTGTGGTTTCATATGCCCCGCCCCCTTATTGCGTACGCAAAAAGGGAAGACCCCTTTTGGCGCGGAAAAAAAGACTCGACTACACCCGAGTGTTTTTCTTGTTGAAAATCATCACAATTAAATGCGATTTAATAGCAATCATATCATATACATGTACATGTAAGAGGCCAGATTGGATTTCTTCAAAACCATAATTTTAATATCAAGCACGTTACTCGAAGAGGCTGTGATGAATTCCATGGGCTTGCTTCTCACGGTATACGCTTGGTATCTCTACTTGCCTTGCATTTAATACCCTGTTACCCTGGACCAGCAGGTAGACCCAGAAGAAATAATTGTATACCTTGGTGAGAAGACGACCCTTACGAAAATGATCAGGGATTCACCGTGATGAAATCGGAGTTTACCATGCTCACCATGGTGAATGCATATTTTAACATGCTCACCATGGTGAATGCACATATTTTAACATGCTCACCATGGTGAATGCAACATGCTTACCATGGTGAATATTTCACCGTCCCAATTCATTATGGTGAAGTGCTGACAGATCACCATGTAAAAATGAGATACATTTTTCAAAGGGTAGAGACATGGCCGTCCACCCTGTAGTAACAAGGTGCACAACGTTGGGAGAGGACACATCCAGACCAGACTGAGTACGCCAAGTAAAGAGGCATGGCACATCCAACAAAGACTTGGTACACTCTGTAATAATAGCAACACTGATGCTGCGCTATGAAAGTGAGGGCACATCCAGATGAGACATGCGGCACCATGTAGAACCTGACACATCCTGCAGATCAGAGGAATGGCACATCATTTGGGACAAGGCGCACAAGGTAGCGAAAAGGAACATCCCTTTGAGGGAAGGGCAAGAACCTTGTATAACTGTCCGGGATTTTAGTTTTGTGTAGCTGTCCATCTGACTGAGGAGAGCAGGAGATCAAAGTCACCCTTAATTACATAAGCGAGTTTAAAGGTCCGATTCGTGGCAATCTAGGGAATCGATTCTCCAGGGTTGAGACGTGCCTGTGTAATCTCGTGTCCATGGCAAAAGTTCCTGTCTATTTTGTGCATCACGCATTGCAGAACTGCAATATTGACCGCTAATGACTAGATGGCGATGATGACGGCTTATCACTAGAAGGTGATGAATACGTTGGGATCTTTCTCATCAATATGTGACTCGATTCATTCAGTTGATTCTTGTCGTCCTCGAGAAAAGGTGTTTCCGGCTCCGAAAGGGAGCGTTGTTGATAACGTAAAACGCCATACGTTATACTAAAAATAATCGCCTGGAAATAAGAAAGATACGATTTAGACAGTTGATTGGCAGAAAGCGTTCATATTCTCATCTTAATTGATTTTAATTGGTAACCTTTAAGGAAGAAGATGTACCCGATTTGCCCTTCTTGAAACGTAATACATGGTAAGAATGCACAGAAGAGGAATCGTGTGCATGTACTGCACTTTTCAGAGGCTAAAAAACCTTAACTTTTAAGAGTGTATTCCAAAGAACTCGTCTCAAAAACTTTTAAGTTGTTTTGTCTTGTGTCAATGACCCAAATGGCATGCTGACAAAAATGAGCCATCTAAAGTAGAAACTGTTTTCAATGACGCGTAGTATAATTAGAATCGCGCCTAGAATCAATACTTACAACTACAAATGATACGAGGGAGACGACGGAACATGCCCAGCCATACCCCACAGCACCAACAAGAGCTCCTGCCATCAACGGCCCAACAAATGCGCTGGAATGGAGAAAAAAAATTATAATTTGCATCATTTCGTCGATTTATTTCCAGAAACAAGTCTTGGCGACCTTGTCTAAAGAATACAAGGAATGTTTCTAAAGTACACGTAGTCCGAGCGGCGAAGTGATACACAGGCAACAAGGCGGGATATTTATGTTTTTCTTCCTGTACTTACCTTATCCAAGTGCGGGCTCCGACCTGGACTTCAAATCGATGTCGTTATGCCAGATAAAACACGAAGAAGCACATACAAAGCATGCTCCGCATAATTGCAAAACTGAGCGAATTCACTGAAGGTACTACAGAACAGCAATGAATTGATGACATACTCGTTGTATTGTACGCGCCGGTCACCGATCCGAAGGTTGACCGCGCTCAATGTTGCCTAACTTCCACTCTGGGGCCAACGCGCCAACCACTGGGCCATAAAGGAATTCCCTCATGGCCGGCGGGTTAAGCCGTGCCATATACCTGGGGGTACTATACATCATTCCCCCCTTCGGACAGAGATGGATCGTCCTCGATTCTACTTAGCGCTTCATGCGTCCCAGTACCGAACTACAAATCCAGAGCTCGCATCGCGTGGGAAGGTCTGCCAGATGTATTGTACGCGCCAGTCAACGATCCAGGTTGACCGCGCTCAACGTTGCCTAACTTCCACTATAGGGCCAACGCGCCAACCACTGGGCCATAAAGGAATTCCCTCATGGCCGGCGGGTTAAGCCGTGCCATATACCTGGGGGTACTATACATCATTCCCCCCTTCGGACAGAGATGGATCGTCCTCGATCCTACTTAGCGCTTCATGCGTCCCAGTACCGAACTACAAATCCAGAGCTCGCATCGCGTGGGAAGGTCTGCCAGATGTATTATACGCGCCGGTCAACGATCCAGGTTGACCGCGCTCAACGTTGCTTAACTTTCACTCTGGGGCCAACGCGCCAACCACTGGGCCATAAAGGAATTCCCTCATGGCCGGCGGGTTAAGCCGTGCCATATACCTGGGGGTACTATACACTCGTATCAAACTTCTAAGCCATTTTCAAATTAAATTGGCCAAATCTGCACGCTCATAACTTTTTCACGTACTCAATCGGCGAGCAAAACGCTTTCACACCAAAAATAAGTACATCCAAACATGTCAAACCATGACATGTTCGTTGTACGTTATGTATGATTATTTCAAGGTTTAGTGGGATTGTACATAGTCGGTGTGTTTTTTTATAAATGATTTTCACTGCCAAAGACCGATTTTGGATGCTCTCAGACCTGAGAGACTAACGTAAACACGGTGTGTAGAGTGAATTATCTGGAAGATTTGACGGGAGGAGCAAAATGTTATCACAGCTATGGCCGACGCTAATCCACAGGATGCATACTTTTCGGTCTTCGATCATCACTATGTCCATTTATATCCCTGGCGTTCTACAAATGCCCGAACGTCCCCCGAGATTACATGTAAGCGAAGATGACCTCAAACGCAAACCCTATACTCACCCAAAGTTGAATGAAAACATAACTAGTCCAGAGACTAAACCCTTCGTTCCCATAGAGTCGGGGAAACCTACTTTTCTGAAAGAAGGAAAACAGGTCGTGTAGGCCTACAAATATACAGATATGTAATTACTAAAGACATCTAGTTTCAGCAAAGTTGCATGCATGACAACTGCACTATGATAATGGCTTTGTGTATAACTGTATTTCTATTTTCCTTAACTGTCCAACGATTAAATACGAACAAAATTACCATGGCCCTGTTGTGAGAGAATCAGTCCTGGGGCCCTGTTATATGCGGGGTGAGATTCTGTCTGAATGCCATTCTTGACTCCGAATATCAAATATTGGTCTTATGAGAACCAAGTCACAACCAAAAGAAAAAAAAATCGTGGCATATGGGCAGAGACCTGTATTCATCGACGAGCGGAAGTGTGGCACAGTCACATAGAGCTTATCAAAATGTCAAGTTGTGGTAAATACATGGCTGGGATGGACCAAAGTGGAATTAATTCTCAATCTGTGGTTGATTCTTAATCTACAGAGTCAGGCCATCACAGAAATATGCTTTTTGATAATATATTTAAGAAAATGTGGTCTCACTGGTCAGTTTAGAACTTGTACTTTGACAGGGCCATATCAATGCGCCAGTGACGTTTTGATGGATATGGTGTACGGAAATCATTTTTTTTCTCAGGCAATCGGTATTGGAATTTTTTAAAACTTTATTATGCTATTGGCAAAGGGTTCTTCTTGACACGTATAAAATTTTGTGCAGATTGATTGGTCCAATGAGTACTTTTTTCACCAAAACCTATGCACAACAATGTACACGTAATGTACACATGTTTTAATAGAGGACTCTGGCCATATTGCTGTCCGAGATTGCCTTGTTAGTTTTGCATTGAAAGATATCGCCGAAACTCTCGGGGGTACAGAAATCAATGAGTTTTGGCGTCGGTTTTATTCCCCCGCCCATTCGCAGAATTTCGTCTAGTTATTGTAAATGAGCGTATAGAAAATCTTCCTTCCGGCCTTAATGCGGTAAGTTCAACTGAGAAAAATTAAAATGAAAAAAAAAAATTTCAAAGTAGAAAATCATTAAATATCAAGAAGACATACAATGTGTTGTACAGAACAACTGCGTACATAACCAATTCTGATGTGCAACTGCTTTTATTGAGAGGTGAATTTAGATCTTCATCTTCTTCTTAAAACATTACATGTACAGACTAACTGCCTATTTTACCCCTTTGAGATGTGTCCAGACTTACTTTGCATCCTCCAGTATCAGTGTGAAACCAGCAATAGTGGTACAGGCGGCCGCTAACCCCTGGATAAGAAGAGGCACTGCCGTCATCCATAACGCTGGTCTAAAATAGAATAGAACGGTGTTAAATAACGTACGTACAGTTCAGTCAGGCAAGCTCTCGACAAAACGACCTATTTTCTGGGTATTCGAAAAATCTGGATCACTGGACTGCTGTATTGACTGGATTTTGACTCATTGATCACCACCGCCTGGATGGATTGTCAAATTCTCAAATCCCTAACGCTTCTCAAGATGTGCTTCAAGTGCAAACACTGGCAATGCCAACATGAATGCGAACTTCGAAATACGAACTTCGAGATTCAATATCCAAAACAAACCAATCAGAAGACAGTTAACATGTCGATAATTCGCATGGCCAATGAAATGCCGTCTAGCATTCACCGTTGGATCATAATAGGAGTGACCACCGTTTTGGATGTACATGTACATCAATATTACATTTTTAACCACTAGGCTAGCAAACAATACTGCACCATTATGACACCTACTGCAAGTGGAATAAGGGAAAGGGGCCCATTATAAGATACAACGCCGACAAAACAAAGGTTCCGACCACAGTACAGGTCCTCCCGCATTTCTGGAAGTAAGAAAATATTGATACATGTAGTAAAAAGTCTCAGGCGTCTGTCAAACTCGTGCAGTGACGAATTTTACAATTTTGATCAAGTGGCACCATTTTGGATATCGGGTGTGCGCATATGGGTATTGTCTTAGGTCGGCCGGCGCGCGAAATTTTTATTCCCAAACAGGTTTGCTGTTAGAAAAAAAATCTGCCTTTTGATTGGTTCAAAGTTTTTTACGTCATCAGCAATGGCGGCGGCTTTGACTCTGTGCAATTTTGACCGCTCTGAACAAGAAAATACCGATTTCTTCTTCGAGAATTATCGAAACCTTTATGTAAGTTTACTATATAGTGAAATTATTAATCAGTGCATCTAAAAGACTGAACTTCATCGTACTATAACTTGTAAATAATGCAGCAATCCGATTATAAAATGTTTGTTTACACATGGGCCAACACAGTAGTACACAGATAGTACACATCACGTACATGTATGGTTTATGCCTGTTTCGCCTATTCCTGTTTCGCCTATTCCTGTTTCGCCTACAAAATTCCTGTTTCGCCTATTCCTGATTCGCCTATTCCTGTTCCGCCTATTCCTGTTCCGCCTATTCCTTTTTCGCCTATTTCCTGTTTGGCCTATTTCCTGTTTGGCCTATTTCCTGTTTCGCCTATTCCTGTTTCGCCTACTTTCCAGTACCCCTACAATAAATCGACTCTCCCACGGGGAACCTTAGGGATGCATGTCCATTTTATGGGGAAAATGTGAGGGGACAATTGGATGATGTTAACGATGTGATGACAATTTGACTAATCAAATGCCATCAACTTTGTTAACAAACCATGCCATGACCGTTTTGAAAGAGTCACCTTGAAAGCGGGGACAGTCCGGGACTTATTTGACCATAGGACCATAGGACCATACTGACACACAGTAAAAACTAATAGATTAAGTAGAGTAAAGCAGTCGTTTATTTTATGAAAACTGAATTCATGAGTTTTTGATAAAAATACATAATATTGTACATTCTCATAATTATTTAATCAAAATCAGCTGTAAAACCCATGTCATAATATACATGTAGGTACAGCACATATAAAGTCAAACAAGGTGGAAAATACATATCATGATATTATGTCAGACAAGGTAACTGATGGCATCAACGTAACTCATTATGTCCCTCTCTCCATTGACGTATTGTTCTTTGAGGCGTAACATGCGTTCGTCAATGCGTACATATGTGGCTCTCCTCGGGTTTGGTCGGTCAGTAAGGGACGGTTCATATTCCTACGTCTGTGGGGAGGTTAGCAATACATTTGAATAGGCGAAACAGGAATAGGCTAAACAGGAATTAGGCGAAACAGGAATAGGCAAAACAGGAATTAGGCGAAACAGGAATAGGCGAAACAGGAATTAGGCGAAACAGGAATTAGGCGAAACAGGAATAGGCGAAACAGGAATAGGCGGAACAGGAATAGGCGAAACAGGAATACACCACATGTATACATACTCAACATAGTACATAGCCTAGGCGCAATGGTCCACTGTTCATATAGCCTATACCATAGCTTATGAGCAAGAGAAGAGGCTTGTTTATAGGCTTAGACATGTTAGATATAAAGAAAACATTTTATTCAGCGCTACAGACAGACTAGAGCCCAATAAATTAAGCCAAGGTGCACAGGCGCAGACGTTTGTAATTGTATTTCCCTGATCGCGATACACTGGTCACTGTGTAGGCCTACATCAATGCATATGGGTTACATTCTGATGTACAGTGTAGATGTACACCGTGTATCAGGGAAAATAATCCTTCGAATAGAGAGTCTCGTTCATTTACAATCCACTACAGACGCGTGTGCCTATAGGGCCTATTACAATCAGTGATGGTATTAACAATGTCTATTTCTTCACTCCACAGGAATCCTTGCCTCCTGAATATGCTTACCACATCTGTAGTTACGAAGATGTTGAGGATGGCTATGAAACGGTGTTCAGGATTGATATCGGCAATGAAGAAGAGGCCAAAGCCTGGCTTGAAAAATACCAGCGCCAAACCAAAGTGACGTTACGCGTTGAAGCAACAAAGCCAAAAGATGGTTGGGTGAACCTGTTCAAGTGTTTCTACCGATGCCATCACAAGACTCTACCACGGTCTGCAAGTGCTAGTCAGAAACTATCCTCAAAGAACACGAATTGTCCTGCCCAGCTAGTTCTGACAATCAAGCGCATCCCTGGAAAACTAAGCAGGTGAGTTTCATATACATAATATACATGTACAGGCCATGCCATGAATGATATTCTTACCATGTATGACTGCAGCTGTAATTCTCCGTTAGAAAACTGGTTTACATTGGTCATTGATAAAGTTAATGTGCCTTTGATATTGAAAATGTACTTCATAGGAATGGATTTATCAGGGTCAGTTTCAGGAAACCTACATTACGGTACCAACTACAATTCATTAATTGTTCATTTCAGAGCCAAAATGAAGGATCTTCACCTACCAAAATGAAATGAAAATGATCCCGCCGGTAAAGAAAAACTAGCCACATTGGAAGGTGCTGTGAATGACTGTGCCAGTCAGCTCATTCTTATGCTCAGGCGTGATCCTGATGAATTCAGTCAACCAATTGAGACATTTGTGAGACAGTTCAGTTCACTGAAAACAAACTCTGCTTTTGTTGGTGCCCTGAAGACTTTCGGCAAATACACCGGTGCTTCCCTGGATATGTCCTCTTCAAGAAAAATCAAACAGGGAAGGAGGAAGGGAGCAGCCATCAAAGTTCAGCCAGCTGCTGTGAGTAGGCGCAAAACTGTGCTTGGCGGACGTAGATGCCTTCACACAGGTCGAAAGGTTAAAGATGTGTGCGACAGTGAGCTGAAAAAACGAAAGGCAGTGGACAGTTGTCAGTTGTTGCCAAAGAAGAAACCGAGGAAAGCTCCCCATTCTCTCAGTCAGTGCGTAGCTAACAATGAGGGGATTGGTCGAAATAAATCTTCTAAGTGGTGGTAGCCAGGTGAACCTGAATATTGACAATGACTTTCTGTATGGCTGGAATCAAATTGCGTACATTGTAGATGTAAATAAATGGTTGCCCCCTAACGGAACCTTTAGCATGTTCCTTTTTACCTCTTGTAGTATAACCGTATGTTCATTTCAAATAGCAGTATTGTAGTATTGTAACTAATAAAAAACATGTTTGACATTTTTTATCTTGTGTCCTTATTTGAATGCTTCTGGAGACACCAATGCAATCTCAAATGATATAGTAGTACTGCAAGGTAGAACAGGAGCTACCTGATACAATGAACACTATTTGAGGGACTGATGCAAAGCTCAAATGATATACATGTAGTAGTACTGCAAGGTAGCACAGGAGCTACCTGCTACAATGAACTCTATTTGAGAGACTGATGCAAAGCTCAAATGATACTAGTACTGCAAGGTAGCACAGGAGCTACCCGCTACAATGAACTCTATTTGAGAGACTGATGCAAAGCTCAAATGATACTAGTACTGCAAGGTAGCACAGGAGCTGCTACAATGAAAGCTATACAGTAATGAGGAAACCCTTTGGACTGACAACTTCTGTCCTTAATAGAGAGTGTGTCCTGATTACGGAGGTGTCCATTAAGGGAGGTTGTACTGCAGTCCAACCTCCCTTCAGTATAACCTCCCTTAATGGTCACCTGTACAACCTCCCTTAGCGGACACCTCTGTAATCAGGACACAATAATTTAAAATGCCATGATGTACAATTAAGTTCTTGTAAATTCCAAAAATATGTTTAAAAAAACTGATTTCTGAGGAAAAGAAAAGAAATATTAAAAGAAGGAACTTATTTTTTGACAAGGAAAAAAAAATAAATAAAAATTGCTTCAGGGCGGATTCGAACCTCCACTCTCATGACTATTCGATCTAACAAACTCTGATGGAACTTCAGTATATAAGTAGCTGTGACGTCAGCACGATTTTGATTGGTTGAGAGCCAAGTAATGGTAAACCTGTTTGGGAAAAAAAATTCGCGGCCGGCGCACTACTGTGCGCTGTGCACCTATCTTCTTTGTAAATCGAAAAATCCTTTTCTATATCCGCGGTACTGCTTGTCCGCGGTACTGCTTTTCGAGATGTTGTGCATTACTAATACGAGAGGCGGTGTAAGGTACCTTACCCACTTATCTGTAACAAATCCCATGAGCGGTGCAGCTATTGTGAAAGCACAGGGGGCAATGATGAAAACGAGACCCATGACCGCCGGGCCGAGGTGGAACTGGAACAAAAACAAAGCATGGAGACAACAACTAGACTGTTTAGCTAGTTTCGCGGTTGGAATTCAGGGCAATGGGAAATTTTCGCAACCCCCCGAAACGTCAGCGCGAACGCCTATCCCATTGTTCGACAAAGTTATCGAGAGGTCGAACAATGCGATAGGCGTTCATGTTGGCGTTTCGGGGATTTTTGAAAACTCCTAAATTTCGCCAGCGCCGTATATAACAGATGTTATTGTTATTATTATTAAGCCCCACATGTTGTTTACATGCATAGTAATCAAAGGCGATTGAGACTCCAAATTGTCATCGAAAGTGCTATTTTGTACGTGCTATTTGACGAATTGCTACGCCATATGTGTCTGATCAGGTTCACAACAGAACCAGAGATGATCTCTCAATCCATCAAGCTAACAGTTCAATCGATCGAGATAATATCTCAATTGATCGAGATGATAAGTCAATAGATCGAGATACTAAAGGTAATGTTTGTTGTTCATGTAAAAAATAAATCACGTGATTTTATTCCAAAGCATTTTCCGCCTCGTATTATCGCATGATAGGCAACATCCTAGTACCATTAAGCCCCGCGTGGTGGCGCTGAGGCGGCCGCTGCTGGGGGCCTAATTCTAAGCGATTTTATTTTTGTAATTCTTATCCAGAATTTTGGAATGGCAGGATAAGTTTTAGTGTTTTAACGACGCATACGAGTTGTCTGTTTCAGTCATAATTTCAGCCTGTAATGTAATCGAGAGAGTGATTGCGTCACTCTAGATATTTAAATTTAAATTTAGTATAAGTTTATTGAGCACCAATATACAAGAGTACAGAACATAAACAATAAAAATACAAACAAACGAAGGAACACAATGATGGCACTCAATAGGGACACCCAGGGGGATCATAGACACATAATAGGGGTCCCCTAAAAATTAATACATATAATGATAAAAATCAATCAATATTGAACTTTAAAAAAAAAACAGGCACAGAGAGATTTAAAATCTACAGTCAGCACATCCATGTGCACGCATTGTCCGGGTCAAAGCCATATTATGTTTAAGCACATCGGACTATAGCAGGTGTTTTCTTACATATTCAGCACTTCACCAGCTGTTGTGAAATAACCTTGCACATTGTGTACAGAATAAAAATTAACACAACAAATAGGCTGCTATCGGAATTTTACTAAGCTTTACGAATGAGAACCGTGTGTACTGCGACTCCACATGACAAATACAATTGATCACGGTGCCATGTTTGACAAGGACAGAGAATCTGATCACAGACCAAAAATCGAAACATTGAAATTGCAATTTGTCTGTTACTGCTTTTAAATTTTATATTCTAACAGTTCAACATTTTAAACACCCTTTATAATAGGGCCGTTTAGACGACGCGAAAAAATCCGGATGCGTCCCGAATCCGGATTAATTTTTCGTAGTGTAAACGCAAAAAGATCCGGATCAATGTGGTTGCATCCGGACTAAAAAGGTACCATCGCCTTGGGTGGTTTTAATCCGGATTCATCCAGATTCGATCCGAATGCGGTCTTTTCGCCTGTCGTCTAAACGGCCCTATTAGGCCTGTATGAAGCGAAATACTCATAACTTTCCGGCACAGCCATTATAATAGTTTTTGGCCAAGTGAAGTTTTTTTCGTGCAGTCCATTGAATTGAATTTCCTGAAATCAAATAAACGCCCTTCTCTATTTTATGATATAGCATAGCCTGTCGGCTAAGACGCCGATCAATATTCATGGTCTGTTAGTGTTAGGGAATGTTGGTGTCTTGGAATGCTTGGATGTGACATGCCGTGATGTCCATTGTCCGACATTTTGTAAAACATGCAAACCTCACTTTTTTTCATTTTCCTTGCCTCTTTCACCAACCAGACTGGTCTCCCCGTCATTTCGTAGTTCCATTTCTTCAGTGCTTTATCGCTCCAAAACCGATTGTGCAAAAAGAAATTTACTGGGACGAATTATAAGAAGATTGATATCCCATGTTGATGTCTTTATTCGGACAATTGATCTTGTTACATATTTTGTGCGAATCTACATGTATCACGAAGAACATCATGAGGATGCCATGACGTCATACGGTTACAGTAGCATACGTAATATCAATGACGGGCATATCATTACACATCATGTCAACTCCGGCCATTGCGTGTCAAGTGCGTGCCAAGTCAAGGTTCAGGTTCTGAGTGCGAGTCATCCGGTATTCTATATTGCCCGGCATAAACGCCTTTCCAGAAATGGGGCGCCTAGTGTCCGAAATAGCGATGTCATAAGGGGAAACTAGGCCTTATGGTGGAGGGACAAAGGAGATAGTCATGGTTGACCAACACACTTGAATGCCTTTAATGACGGACAAGGGGGGGAGTTAGTTCCAATGCAAGCCACCAATTTCGGGAAGCATGTATAGGCCTTGGGTTATATTTGCTTACAAAACCTCATGTTTTTGTGCAAAAACTTACCTGTTCGAGGTGCTTCCCCAGGACAGGATTCTGAAAGTTTAGGATAAGCATCGCCAACGCATAAGACAGGCATGACATAAGAATGGCTGGCCTCGTTAGTAAGCGCCATATCGACGGCGAGTTTTCCAGTACTTGATCTGCAGCTAAAAAGTAAAGCATTGTTTAAGGAATTGATACCGAACTGGCGGTATTGGTTGCTCACCAAACACTGCAAGGGTGAAGCCAAAATGTAAACCAAAACCGAGGTTTTAGACAACATTTTTACTTTGTATAGTATACCCGTTTTCATTGCGCGACCCGATATAGTTCTAGGTGGTGACGCGTGGTGGTCATTCGTGGTATCATCCTCCGACCCAGTTTCTTGCTAGATACTGGCGACTGCCTGAAGAATTGTTATTAGAAGACACAATATTTTAAAAAGATCGGCGGCAAGCATGGAAACAAAAAACCTGTGAAATTATCGAAGGTCGCTTGAACAAAAATCTCTCGTTTTCGCGGCGTTTTAGTTTCTAAAACCACCGCTTGGGGAAAGGTCTTGTGGTTTTCATGATCGATTTATGCGTACAGATCAAAGATAAAAAAGAGGCCAGCAGTCTAAGCAGATGCATGTAGTAACAAGAATTAGTTTTTATTTTTTTCGTGGTAGTGCTGGACCACCGGGGCAATCCATTGCGTCATCGTAATTGGGTCTTCTTATGAACGAGGCCGGTCCACTGCGTCCGGAGTGTAGTGCTTGTAACTGTTGTTCTGTGAATACATATATATCTCAGACAAAACTAGGACGGGATGCCAGTCCAGTATTATTCGTGATTTCAACATATCTGTACTTACATTTTAATTGTTTCGGAATCAAACACATGGGAGGAAACGCACTAATTAAAATACACGCCCCTACCACGAAAAAGGGGACCTCGAAACCACCAGCCTGAAAGACAAAGAATTGCCCGGTCAGAAGTCAGCAAAAGTTGGCCAAACTCTTACGAGTACCTAACTGTCAATGGAGACGCCGATGCAGTCCATTTCGTCAGCCTGATCGTCATTCCTCTATGGCGGGCCGGGCGGCAAGATGAGGCACTCTCCAACCAGGTGTTCAAGGTGAATTTCTCCCGCGGGCGGCTCGAATCGACGCGTGGGTTTAAAGGGGTACACCGTTTGTAATTACTGTGGTCCCACCGCGATGATAGAAACGCAGTTATACACTGGCACAATCCCCATTTCCATTCATAGATTGTGATGGCCGCTATTTTCTGCTGAAAACTCTGTAGAAACACCCCACCCCATTCTTGTTATCCGTGAGCATCTTTCGAGAGTACGGATTGATACCTACCTGGTATAAAGCTCCCCCTAAAGCGGGTCCGACCATAAAACCTGTCCCGACTGATGTCTCTGACAACCCCTGAAGGAGAATAATGTACATATAGAATAGGAGTAGTCTCACCGTAGAGTGGGGTGAAACTGAAGTAGCCCTGGGGTGAAAATGACCCACCTCCAAAAATTATCTTTCGACATATGTTTGCAGTGTACAGTTGGACAATGTCACCCCACCTTGGGCCAATGTCACCCCGTCTTACGGTAGGTGATTTATACTCTCTGGTCAATGATAAAAACAGCCTAATTCATTGATTTCTTTCGAATTTCCCCACCCATTATCCAGTTCGGCGAGTTCGCTACCGAAAAAACACTCAAGGTTCCAACCAGGGACCTCTTGACGACTGGATCACTAGACCACTGTGGTCCCTGGTCGATAATCTCGTGTGAATGAATAATGAAACCACGGTAGCCACTGTCGTCAAGCGTATCGCAAAATACCCTGCTGTACAGGCTGACTACTGATATTAGCTAACGCATGGAAGCGTACGTGAATATACTTACAATTAATGTAGATACTCTTGACGGGTAAATTGACGTCAGTATTGTCATACCGGTGCAAGAACAAATGGCAGAAGCGAGCGCGTCGGCGATCCTCAGAATGAAGCATAATGTTGTGAAGGTCCTCGTGTCCTGGGCCATGTCAAGGAAGCTGAAAAGAGGAAATGAAATGTTAAGGTTAAAAAACATATTATGTTAAGCTTTGAGACATGCTTGATACTCATAACATATGTTCAGGTCAAAAGAAAACAACATTCCAGACTAAAAGTACATGTATTTCGTTTGATTCGTTATTTAGTTATTTCAATTTCAATTTTTAGCTATTTTAATTTCCCGCTAAACATAACATTATATTAGTCCCGCATATGGCCGCTAGGGATTAGTCGACGACTTAGAAAAGAACAAAATGGCTACCGCATATTGGAACAGTTCAGAGAGTGAGGGGCAGGGTTATCTTACCCATATAATGAAGTAGTTACGGCACCAAAGATGCATCCGCCCAGGAACAGATATTTCGGCGTTACTTTACTCATCTAGGAAAAAACAATTGTGTTAAATTAACAGGAATCCGTCTGCGTAAGGCTATCAGAAAGCCTGTCCCTTTTGCGCTGGGCAAAGCGATCGCTAAAGCCAAAAAATATTTATTTCAATGACAGGACGTGGTGACTGCTAATTGAGTTACATCACTGTGTACAAACGCGACATGAGCAGAGCCGCCTTTACTATCAGGAAGTACATGTACATTCACATCCAATTGCCCAATTCTTTGTTGTGTTGGGTGGTCAAGTGGACATAATAATGCCGACGGTGTATAGCGGATTCGCATTGAAATATCCTTTCGTAACAAAAGAATATGTGATCGGTGGACTCTCCTTCCGGGAGATATAGCATGCTTGTTTGTACACAGTGTACATGATAATTGTTTAAGCTAATGGATTTGATCAGCATACCTGATAACTTTAATGTGGGGGGGGGGGGGGGGTAGAACGATTCCCTTTCGTCATGTTTTGTATATTAGGTGTCATACGCTGCAACAGTTGGTCTCCTTTTTGTAAACTTTGTATCAATGTAGGCGCCACTGTTGAAGAATAAGCTACGCTCTTGCACACTGAAGCTCGTGTTGCATTTTCCGATCAGCATGCAACTATGTATACGCCATATGCATACAGATGCAGCCACTGTTATGTAATATGACTTTGTATACATGCAGGTTAACCTTTTGACAGAAGGTGGTACGCATGTCCTTATAAAGACCAGATGAATACTCACAACTGCTCCGACTAGTGGCGAAAAAAGCAGATTGGCAAACTCGTAGGAAGCAAAGATGGCTCCGGTCATTGTTACACTGACTCCTTTCTTAGCAGCCTGAAGAAATAGAAGATTATGTGGGTTTAGGCTTATATATATTAGGGTGTTTTCGCAAAGCCTCCGAAACGCCAACGTGTACGTATATTACACCGAAAAGGCGCTTGCGTTGGCGTTCGCCAAATAAAGACCAAATCATTTTCTTATGTCTTCGAACCCCCAAAAATAGGAGAAATAATGGCAATTTTTTTAATTTTAGAATTATACATTGAAATTGCTGCGACACCATTCTCAAAGATGTTGAAAGAAATAATTTCACATTTCCTTCAGGAAACAACATCCCCTTTAATCGTCATGTTGGGACTCTACAAGCAGGACGTAACTACGGTCACTCATCGAACCTATTCACGCGTGTTCGAGGAATTCGTCCACGCTTATCGAATCAAAGACAATGCAGGCCCGTAGCTGTATATTTAAGTCACCCGAAGATGACCAATTTGAATCCTATAGTTCCTGCATATAGGCTCCCTATTGTGTACTGTGTAAAAGAGCGTCATAAGCAGAGCTTGCTATACTAACAGGAAGTACATTCCAATGGCCCAATTCTTTGTTATATAGGGTGGACAAGTGCACATAAAATTCCGACGGGGTATAGCCCATTGAAAAATTAATAGCCATTCGCATTGAAATGCCCTTTTGTAACAAAGAATGTGATTAATGGACTCTACTTCCGGGAGATATAGCATGCTCGTTTGTACACTGTGTTGTGCATCAATTTGAAAACCCGCTTACCTCTTTCGGGAAAAACGGCGCCAGCAGCGAATAACCACAAGAGAAAAATAAGTTTACGGAGAGCAAGCTCGCAATACAAACAATATCACAAAACAAAAGTGTGTCCTTTTGCGGCTTCTCTTCCTCCGTATCCTTTCCAAATTTCGTCGATAGAGGTCTCTCCGTCATCTCTGGGTCAAGGTCGTGGTTGTTTTCATTGAAATCACTTGCTGGAGCTAAAGAAGATTTGAGAGTCAGAGTTTTGCGGCCACATACAGCACATTTTGATTATCGACATTGAAATAGAGCCGATTTTGTTTTATAAATTTTGGCTTGATTTCTGCCTATGACTTCTCTCTTCCGTATTGTTTTTCTACGCCAAAGAATGCACTCGAATGCCTTCGATGCACTCAAATGTGCGCAGAATGTGCATGTCTTCTACATCACCGGAGACTTTGGATGTGCGCCGCCATGCTTTGTTTAAGTAACATATAGCCCCGAAAATAGGTAAGGTAACCTATAGTCATGGTAGATAGACACTATAAAACATGTGGGATGATCCTATGTGCACGTGGTTCTGAAATGCATCAACAGATCAATGTATATTGAAAATAAAGATTATGATCAACCAACCTGGCGTACCCATATTGAGGGCCTACTTGAACTCCTTCTATATCATGAACCAACTCGCATGAACATAGGGCCTATGTCCGACCGCTTTGATAATGGGAGAGAGAATGCAGGCTTTGGCGCTCTAAATGGTAATCGCCAATGTATAACTGGTGTCAGGATGCCTGCAGGTGTTATTATTCATATTAATTAGAATATTAATTCAACGCATATGGCTGGCGCGAGTGGACAGAATTCGGAATTATGCCAATTGTGGTGCCCAATAAATCGACCAATCAAAACTTCGGATCTCGTGAATTATGCCGCGACATAAATAGGAATTGTGGACGGAAGTGCAATTTATGCCGCACCATAAATAAAACGATTGCCACTTTCTGATTGGTCTAATTATGCCACACCACAATTCCTATTTATGCCGTGGCATAAGTCTGAATTCTGCAGCGAATGTCAGATGTAAATGTGAATGTCAGATGTAAAGCTGATAGGTTGGTCATCGATGATAAGTGGCCCAATTTCTCACTCCAGTCCGTTATTTCGTATAGTGAATCGTGCTCTATACCATCAACAGGCTCCCTCACTCGTACAGTCAGGTTGCTGGAGGGTCGGGTGGTCCCTAGTGCCGGTGTACGAGGCTGATGAGGCTATTCGAACAGTGGAGTTGTTGCGCAAGAAGTGCTCTATACCATCAACAGGCTCCCTCACTCGTACAGTCAGGTTGCTGGAGGGTCGGGTGGTCCCTAGTGCCGTTGTACGAGGCTGATGAGGCTATTCGAACAGTGGAGTGGTTGCGTAAGAAATGTTCTATACCATCAACAGGCTCCCTCACTCGTACAGTCAGGTTGCTGGAGGGTCGGGTGGTCCCTAGTGCCGTTGTACGAGGCTGATGAGGCTATTCGAACAGTGGAGTTGTTGCGCAAGAAGTGCTCTCTACCATCAACAGGCTCCCTCACTCGTACAGTCAGGTTGCTGGAGGGTCGGGTGGTCCCTAGTGCCGGTGTACGAGGCTGATGAGGCTATTCGAACAGTGGAGTGGTTGCGTAAGAAATGCTCTATACCATCAACAGGCTCCCTCACTCGTACAGTCAGGTTGCTGGAGGGTCGGGTGGTCCCTAGTGCCGGTGTACGAGGCTGATGAGGCTATTCGAACAGTGGAGTTGTTGCGCAAGAAGAGGTCTATACCATCAACAGGCTCCCTCACTCGTACAGTCAGGTTGCTGGAGGGTTGGGTAGTCTCTAGTGCCGTTGTACGAGGCTGATGAGTCTATTCGAACAGTGGAGTGGTTGCGTAAGAAGTTCTTGGCACCTAATAGAGCGCAAGAATCTCTATAGGCGTCTGGGGACCACACTTCCTCCAAACACTACAGAAATATAAACTTAATAAACGCAATAGAAATCTCGGAACAAAATGAAACAAGACCGATGTACCATGGATAAATTATATTTACAACCAACAAAATTATTTTTGCACATTTTCAGTTAAAGAGTCAGTTTTGAGTCAAAGTTGACCCAGTTACACAACACGGACTAAATGTTGCAACACGGTGCAGTTCATACAATTCATACGTCAATTACAAAAAAAGGATAAAAAATTTTAAAATCTATATTCGATGCAATTGAAATTAAAACCATTCTCGTCTCAATATACATGTCATACTAAACCAAAAACGATGCTGGGGTTTCCTGAACTAACCCATTTCGCCAATTTAAGAAAACCTCAACTTCTCCTCACAAAACAGAAAACGAATCAAATATTGCTCATGAGGATAGTTCTCACGAGTAAAATGGTCTCCTGGCAATATCGGTTTTTTTTAGGAAGGGCATATAGAGGGGGAATTCGCTAGTTTAGGCCTTTGTGGATATAAACAGATGCTCCAGGTAAATATTGAATCTAATGTACAGTGGTTACTGGGCTCTGAGGAAATACTTTGTCAGGAGGCTTCTCTGTAGATATTCAGGTACTCTAAACAAAGTGTGAAGCAGTCTAGAGGTCATATACGCCCCATCCCAAAATCCGTGTTAATGTGAAAATATATCCCAAAGTGATATTGAATTGTCATTAGGGACCCAAAACAAGCTGAATAACATGAATGTGCAGTTTGTCCTACTGCCAGAAGTATATCCCGGTTCTCTGGGATTAAAATAATTGTAACTAAAATAATAATATAGAACTATTTACAGCATTCAGGCGGCAACGGCACGAGGCAAACCCGTCGCCGCCAAGCACATCAAAAGCTACAATAGGCTGTTTGCGAAAATACTTTTCGGTCATTTGGAGAGTGCCCTTTTCACAGGCAACTGGATACCTTGACATAAAATCTAAATTATCACCAAAATCATTTAAAATGCCATGAACGACAACTTCGGCTTCAAGTAAATTGCTTGAATAAGTGGGTTAGTGGTTATTTTCATGTCATGGTAACTCCAGTTGCCTCTGAAAAAGCCATTTTCGAAATGGCCGAAAGTTATTTTCGCAAACCAACTATGCAAGGTAACGGACGCCACCATTGTCAATAGTATCGAATACGTATTTTTTTAAAATCGTATCGGACCGTTCAAACATGTCAAAAGCACTATGCTGTGTTATTGATTGCAGATACAGCGCATGTCAAAAATTTCACTTCGTGTTCGTGTAATCTTTTTTAATTTATGTTTTAAAAACCGTCATATTAAAAGCAAAAGAATGATTCAGATCAAATGCAAATTCATTTTTTTGTTACGCACTGTTTTTAAAAAATATCTCGTAGCACAATTGTCTGTTTCATGTCATCATGGCTTAATTTCCTATGCGTTCATTTGGTACGACGACACGGCAACATCGGGCAATAATCAGTCTGAAATGCCACAATCGCTAAAACTGATACATCCCAGTAAGTCCACCTTGCACCAACAATTCCATCAGTTCATTCCCAACTCGTTGCGTTTCGAATTTCGACGCCACTGGTTCAAAACTATATTCACCACCGAAGTCGGTTGTTTCGACTTCCACGTACGTCTTCCGATCCTCGTTATCCACACTTCGGAAAGAATCG
Source organism: Lineus longissimus (assembly GCF_910592395.1). Classification (NCBI taxonomy): domain Eukaryota; kingdom Metazoa; phylum Nemertea; class Pilidiophora; order Heteronemertea; family Lineidae; genus Lineus; species Lineus longissimus. The sequence goes on from NC_088326.1 coordinate 3,160,082, forward strand.
GAAAATGACGAATTACCCAATCCTGTGACGTCGATGGAAGAATTCGGTGACGTAGAGTGCTGATTTGGTGACGTGACATTGCATTTTCTGTTGTTTTCCTCCTCGCGATTGCGCAATGTCGTGTACGCGTAAGGTGACGTCTGCACGTAAGCAGGATGTACGGCTGGCGTGTTCTGGTCGTAGTGACGCCCCATGGTGAAATTCTGAGCTATATCCGGTATCATAGAAGAGAAATCGTATCCACAACTGTAAGAATTGTCCGTATTTCCATAGAGGTGAGAAAATGGACGTGCTTCGAATTGCTGAAAGGGTGCAACAGGGCTGTATGCGAATTTTGGGACGCGCACATTGCTAATATCTCCATTCGGCGTGTACGAATTCGGCTCCAATTTGACCCGCTTCATTGGCTGAGACGTGTGGTCGGGACTTCCGGTCCTTTGTTCGTTATTGCAGCTTCGTACTTCCGGGTCCCGTTTTGGCGCTTGCTGCTCCTTGGCGAAGGTTGTGGTTGTTTCTGGTGTAAGCGACGTCTTAATGGCGGACAAAACCAGGGCGAGTGTCTTTGCAACGTTGGTCCAGAATGCTTCGGCGTTGACTTGCGTGAAGGCACACTTGAGATTGTTTGCACCGTTACTGTCCAAATTAACCCGATAGCCACCTTCAGCGAACTTTACCAAGCACTCGGGAACCAGCGTCCAAAGATAAACGGGCCGGTTCAGAACTCCAGCAGTCTTCATACTGCGGCTGACACCCAACTTCGTAAAGCATTTCGTTTTGGACAGACTGTGACGTATGGCGTTCTTCCAGAAGCCCTTCTTCGTGTGTTTGTAGAAGAGATACTTCTCTCGTATGTAGCTATAGACCTCCTGGATCGGGCGGCAGTAGTTTGGTGACCGTAGAATCGCCATCATAAGAAGCTCGGTATACGAATAGTTCGGCTTAACATCCGGGTGATTCACGGGCTCCAACTTCCCGTAAATGTCTAAAAACTTGTTGATGTGTCTCGACAAATTCTCGTGGTCGTCAGGGGAAAGCGGCGTCTCGACGTAGTTCTGCTTCAGCCGTGGCGACGCCGACGACTCCTGCTGGGATAGCGGCATGGCGGACATCGTTGTATTATTCCCCGATAGAGTTCGTAGTGGTTGTAGCTTCTGAATGACATCACGTCGTTCTGTCGCTTGCATGGTGGAAGGTTGCACGCTGGAGTTGGACATTACTTTTTGGTAGTTAGGTATCGCTTGATTCCGGGCGTCCTGTCTCGTTGCAGTGCTATACATGTTGTAGTTAGTTCGAGTGGACTTTTCAGAATGAATAATCCAAGATCGCGTCATTTGCCTTTTGTACGAGCCATGTCACTTTTCACATGACTCAAATCGCACCTCGAAATCTAACAATGAAAACACAGTTGTCATAATCCAATTAAGTTGTCATTTAAGTCTTTAATTTCTAAATCTTTTCTTCAAAGAATGTTTGGCCCTAATTACCCACTCAGTTAACTCTCCGATCTAAACGCAATCCTCTTTTGACACATGTTTAATCCAAATTACTAATTACTAATTGGTGAATTGCGATGGTGTACGTGTTGCTTGTTGTTATTTTTGTTTATCAAACTTGGGATTAATTGGTTAGACTTTTAAGATTGATCAAGTGGCATAGTGCCTTTGCGTCTGCTTCTTCTGCCCGCTCTGTCAGAATGACGTCATTGGGAATACAAAAGGCCAATAGGCTCACTCAAAAAAAAATTCCGTAGCTAAACCTCATCTTCAGTGTTGAACCCTTATATCCAATAGTGAAGTAAGTTATTTTCGACGGAGCAAGGAAACATCAAACATACATTCGCTAATGTGACATGTCGAGGTTTGAATCGTTGCCCAGTAGGTTCATTCAAACTCAGAATGCAAAATTGTTCCAATTATCATTAAAATCATAGCAATTAAGCTGTTGTATGAAATGTTGACAAGTTATTGAGTAAATGAGTCGTAATTGACACCTAATTGATATGGAAGTTGTTTCGTGCAGCAGAGGGGCAGGTGTTACGCAGAGAGGTACGTTTCAATTTTTGTGTTGAGCGCTCCCTATTAAGCTTTGACGGGAAGAGTCAGAAACTGAAACGCCTGGGTGCAACTAAAAACGCTGGGCCCATTTTGCGTCAGTGTTGCCCAAAGAACGAATGCTTTTTGCCCAAACTGGGACTTCCTGACACGTATTGATCAATCTGAAGAGAGCTTGTTCGTCACAGACAGCACGGCCATGGTCACATACGGGGATTTTGATTGGTCAAAGCTTATCACCTGACAAGGAGTGCGAGGAAAGTGGCGAATGGCAAGAACAAAACAGACCTCAGGCGTGCAAGCACCAATGTTCCATCGTGAAAGAAAAACACCTTGATTTACACTTAACATTTATTGCATTCGTTGTTTACAATTGTTCACATTCCAGTAAAGTTCTCACTACAAGAAAATGCAAAAGACTATTAAAGAGGGAATAGGCAGGAGCTGGTTGGTTTGGTTGGTCTAGTTGCGCCGCCCTTAAACACTTAGAAATGTTGATATTTAAAAAAATAATCCTTGTCTGTTTACATCGTTGTTTTGACCACGCCAGCTCGTCAATATTTCAGGTCACTGTCGACCTCGACCTCCACTTCCCCACCACAAGCACCCATTGGCTCATCATAATGAGGCTCTTCAACCTCAGCCTCATCCCTAGGCAATGTCAAGTCCTCTTCCACTTCCTCTTGTAACCCCTGTAAATCCTGGATGGTTTCGTCCTGTGGGAAGTGTTCACTGTGACTAGTGGACGTGATTATTGTGTCGGGGGATTGCAGCCTGTCCATTTCGTAGTCGTATTGCGGCGCGGTGTCGTATGCGTATCCGCGGTTCTCGTGACCGTTCCCCGAAAGAAGACGAGACGTGAAACTGCGAGACCGGCGGAACTTTGCTTTGTTGTTGTTGTAGACGAAGCTATTGCAGGATGTTGGTGTAACAGGTTCTGGAAAAGAAGTCACACTCAAATAGTGATATTTTGCATGCACGCGATATCCCCTTCAGTTAAGCTCTTAGGTTAAACGCCGAGTAAAGTTAACGCCAGTGCTAGTGACCAAACTAGTTTTGAATAACTTGACCCTGGCCTCTTTGCCATTGCTTGCATTATCGTCGCGCCTCTCTGGTACCCGGGGAATCGAAAGTGTTGGAGAAGTTTGGTGCCAAGAACTGGCATTGGGCAAAGTGCTAATCATATCTCCAAACTCCGTATGTTGGTGTTATAGAATGCCATCAATGCAAACGAAACTGTCAACAAAGGAATCGATGCGAATGATTGAGACGATCATCATGCTATTCTTCAACACTTTTGGTTTATGTTACATCCAACGATTACCGGTTATTTCACCCGTGACGACCGATGTGACCTTTTCATCGCTCATCGCAGCGACAATTGTCGAAGGTCGCAGCAACTCGATCGCTTGTTTGAGGTACGTGTTTAACACTTACCGGTGACGAGAAGTTCCGTAGACTGTTTTAGAGACTGCCTGCCTCGTTTTGATGGATCAAATACATATTCATAGAGCAGACCAGCAATGCAGCCACCCAGCAGTGGGCCTACCCAAAACACCTGCAAGAGGAGGCGACATGTTATTCGATAGACTACCCAAAACACCTGCAAGTAGAAGCGACATGCTATTCATAGACTACCCAAAACACCTGCAAGTAGAAGCGACATGCTATTCATAGACTACCCAAAACACCTGCAGGTAGAAGCGACATGCTATTCGTAGACTACCCAAAACACCTGCAAGTAGAAGCGACATGCTATTCATAGACTACCCAAAACACCTGCAAGTAGAAGCGACATGTTATTCATTGACTACCCAAAACACCTGCAGGTAGAAGCGACATGTTATTCATAGACTACACTCTTAGAAATAAAGTTACGAATATGAATACGAATATGCAAGCTGTAGAAGTTTTGGTTAAAGGACAATAGGGAGTTTTCGCAAATCCCCGGAAACACCAACGTGAACACCTATCTCTCATTGTTCGACCTCGTGATAACGAAGGGGAACAATGGGATAGGCATTACGTTTCGGGGGCATTGCGAAAACTCCCTAATAATAATGCATAATTCCGCGAGTTCATTAAGCTCGCCACACAAATCCATGTCTAATTAAAATCAATCTCGCCCTGGCTCCACAGCGACGAGAAGACTAGCCTCTGTGGTCCCACATGTTGATAGAGGATTTAGTGCAGATCCGGAAGACTGGGTCCAATCGACTTGGGATGATACGGACGACCTCAGGACTCGGCTAGTAATCAGAGAGATTTGGAATCGTTCTGACTTCAGTTGGGAACAACGGCTTGAACCGTATACGAGTGAGCCGGGCCGTGGCTGAAAAGGTGGCACCGAGACAAGCGATGACATGCAGTAACCACGCCGTTCGAGTCAACCCGAACGTTACGAAACCGACTCAGTACATCATTGGCGCGAGACAAACGCCATCTGAGTTTGTAACTCCAGAGTCTTTCAATAATTGATTGAACGATTCTGGTAAGATGAATACCTTAACGGAACAAGTGAGCCTTTTTCCTCTCGCGAGAAGCACTGAGAAACCTATATATAGATCGGTCCCGTTTTGATGTTGTTGTAATTTGTCAACTTTTGCGCAAAGTAATTATCTTTGGTCCACAGTGCCTTGAAAAAGGAATCCGCACTGTCGATATTTCAATTAAAAGTCGCTAATCAACACCGCACTTCGTTAGCGACGTCTGTTGCACAGAAATTGCAAAACTCCCCAACTCAAAGCAACCGGAAATTACAAAAGTGTCATGGCAGCTTCAATCACACATCAGAAGTTTTACGCGCCGCATTCCCTCAGTTGCGCAGAATGAAAAACAACTCATTCGATTTGTCAGTGCAAAGGGGAAATTGCTACGGAAACCACGTAAAAAGAATTCATCATATTCCTCATTTTCTTGACAGCGAAGCTGCCTCTCATCTTGATCAAATCATACTCATCACTGCTCCGGAGTTTGCAGAAAAAAGCCACACGCAGATCTTCATCCGGGTCTCGAATCAAATCAAAATATGATCATGGCGTCGTCTGCCAGCCACCGAGAGAGGAGTTTTTTGTTTCTTTCATTGTTAGTGAACAGAGATGCGTTTATATTAAAAGACTCTGCTATTATCAATTGGATTTAATAAAGATTAGCATTTATACATTTTTGCTGGTATCTGCTACGACATTTATTGTTTATACCAGTTTAGAAACGGTCATTGCCAAGATAAAGGTTGGGGGGTACTTTTTCTTGTAATCTGTATTACTGCAGGCTATCGCTATAATTGGGTTCGCAGGCCGATTTCGCCAGGTCAACCTTTTGGAGAAGGCAGCTGAAAGCCTCGGGACATTCAATAGAAATAACACAAGTGCCCCGCTAAAAAACAGCTGACGCCTAAAGCATTGCTATGGGTCTGATATGTGACCGCATAGAAAGGACTCGAAGGATAAATTATATCATATTCTTGGGCATATTCTAACCTAAACCGAGTCAATACCTTGAAAAGAAATCTTGGTCGAAAGTGTCTTGGGCTTACTTGCTGACACCGAGGTTAAAACAACCTCTCCAATCTAATTCAATCTCCGCGCCGCGAAAAACCCGGTGTTGCGTAAAATTACTCAAATTGTTTACAATCTTTTTCAAAGATACCGCTGAATTGTGCCAATAAAGCAAGATTCCGTTACGATAGCAAGCGCCCGGGGAAAATAATGTACTTTTAAAAAGTTTTTATCTCTTTTCATGAAAGCATTGAATCTGTTCGACGGCACAATCGTGATTCCCGCAGATATTGACTTCGTTTCGAGATTTTTTCACCTATTCTTCACAACTAAATTGCTTTTCAAAACATTGACGACAGACTTTTGACGATGTCGTGCTTTCTGGTTCGCTTTATTAAACCGCAAGCTGGGATTTTTTTCATCTCTCGGCGCCCGAAATAACCACGTCATGCAGGTCTTATTGCTGCCCGTATTCCATTTCACGACTGAAAAAAATGGCACTTCGCGCAAAACAAGCCGAAAAATGGCCGGAAAATTTGTCATTATTTCACGCTCGAATGGCCAGCTCTTGGCCATGCTTTACGACCGCCTATCTATCATACGATGAAGTGGCGTATAGTAAATGGGATTAGGTGCAGTCAAATTCGAATCCAGTGCTTAGGTCCAGAGTACTATCGTTCTATCTTGATAGTTTTAATCATTGCTCTGCTGATATACAGTCACGAGAGGAAATGACCTGCCAGCCTTACTCAGGACCGACTGTTATCTTACGGAAGGCGTTGACGTCCAAGCAGTGATGATAACAAAGCGGTATTGCCAGCAGGGCGTGCTGCGATAGTCAGACGACCAACCGCCATTGAGGCGGGGGTGGAAGGGGGGAGGGCGGTAAGCTATTCATAACAGCAGTACCGAAACGTCAACGTGAACGCCTATCGCATTTGAAAACACTGGAATCACGTCCCATTTCATTCCGGCAACTCCGTGACTCACGTACTTTTAATCTTGTTGGTATCTCAACCATAGGATATTACATCCGCACATTCGTCGGAGACATAACATAGGATACACCACCAGTCTGTGTCCCATGATGACAAACATTGATAAGAATATATCCCAAGATGGCAGATTTCGAGATAGCCTTGACGTGCATTGTGTGCAAAATGGGCTGCGGTGCAACCGGGAACTGGAACACATCCCAACGGTATCTGCAGCCGCTTATCTAAATTAACTAAAGACGGAAGGCGACTTTGGGGCCCTGGACAATTTTTCATTTCCGACCTCGTGGTGCCTGGGTCATAACTAGAATGAGTAAACACTCAAAGATTATTTACAAGTCGCATATTTTGCGGAGGCTGGCTCCAAGAAGCGCAATTCCAATGTAATGGCCGTTGGCCGGGCCGGCGTATGATCACCCTGGATTATCAGCTCTGCTCGGCGTGATTTGTCCCTTAGAAACTGGACGTTCCTCGACTCATTAACCCTTTCATTGCCAAGAAGCGTTTGACCAAATTGAAAATAATAACAACTTCAAAGGGTACCTAAACCCTATCACATAAGTATTCATTGGAAAGCTCTCGACGAGTGCCAATGTGACATGGTTTCAATAGTATTTCAGATTTTCAGACATTTTTATATTGAGCAAAATCGTCCGTCACTGGCAGTGAAAGGGTTAAGGGAACAAACTCTGAGGAGCAAATTGCACCAAGCATAGCTCACTGTGCAGGGTGATGATGGAAAATCCGTTCTTATCTTCTTTACATGATCACCAAACACTCGCCTCGGGCTAATACCACCAGTGTGTGTCGTTCAATACTCCGATACCATTTACGAGAAACGAGAAAAATTCATGAACATTTCTGTGTTTTCTTTTATTAAAAGGGTTAATAATATTTCGTTGTCTAGTTTTCCAAGTGTTATTTGATTGATTGACAGCTGTCACGTGATATGATCAATTTGCCATCGCATTCGAATCTCACCATCGGCGCGAGGACGCCATATCGATTGAACAGTGAGATGTTTAATACGATAGTCGTGATAGTGTAATCCTGTCCCGAATAGAGAGGTTGCGATCTTTAACCTCTCAGTAAACGTCATTCGAGTGGTGGATTAGAATCTAGGATGGCCCATCATTGAATTTATGATGGGACTTACCCGATACTAGCGTCCGATACTAGCTTCCGGAACTTATTGTGCGTTCATCTCAAGTAACTTGGATACTAACTGATACAGGCACAGTGCGTACTGAAAGCTATCGAATCCTCGGACAAAATTATGAAAAAGGTGTTACTCGTATTTTTTTTCACGGCTCCCGTTGCGTAACGGCCGGCCCCGTTGCGTAACGTTGTGTTTGAGGTCTGGGCAGTTGGCCCGAGGTACAAGAAAAATAATAATAAGTTGACGGGACGGGACTCACCCATTGGTCTTTCCAGCAGCTTGTGATGAACGCAGGGCCTAGCGCCCGAGCGGGATTGATAGCAGAATTGGAATAATGCGTCTGAAATAAAAAGAGAATTGGTAATGAATGTCAAGTGCTTTTAGACTCACAGTATGAAACGCTAGAACTTATATTTGATAGAATCGCCATGTGGATACTAATGCTAATTTTACAGCGGTCTTCATCTACGCACATGCCAACTCTTCGGTCTCGTACCTCGTTTCTGTTTCGTTTCGTTTCTGTTTCGTTCCGTGTTTTCAGACACCCAAACTTTACCTACCCCTACGAGATGTCCCAACATCATGGAGAGCCCCACAGCTAGCGGCTGGCTGCCTAATGTAGGCCGATTTGGATCCACTGTGGCGAAAAATGTTAGCACGAATAAAAATGTTGTGATGAAATGAATGCCGAGGCTCTGTATTATTGTGACGTCATCGCCCATTGTTGCTACTCCCATGTCTCCGCGGAATTTCGATGGTACCATCCTGAAAAAGAAAAAATATGCAAAGATTTTCATATGAGCCCAATATTGCTGTGATTCTTGCATTATTGAATTCGATCTTGTTGTTTTAAAGAACAAGAGCCACACATTTGAAGTGCTGTGACGTTGCAAGCCAGACAATGCCTCCACTGGTCCGCCCACAAATATTCGATGGCGCCATTCTGCAAGAATATACTTGGCAAGAACAAACTCAGTGCCAGGTTGTTAAACAAAATTTAATCACTGAAACTTGCTGTAAATTCTATTAAATCCGACATAGATTTTCCTCGGAGGAGGCCCGCCTAACGGAACGAACAGAACAACCGCATTGGTTATCTCAAATAAAACACAACACAAATAATTTGTTTTTAAAGTTTATGACAAATTAATTATGTTTTTTTTATCAAAAGGCAGAGCCTTCTGATAGACTTGGGTCTTGCTATACGAAGCTAAATGAATTAAAAGAGTATTATATTGGTTCCCGCTGTCGGTCGGTTGGTGCGAGAAGACCGAAACAATTAGGTCAGGGCCCGCAGCTGGCTGGCGAGACGAACAGAACACCCAGGCTTCACGGAGGTGAATACAGTGCACTTCCTGAAAACGGATCAATGTGGCAAGTTCTTGCTGTTCTGTTTCCAGGGGCGAGAAGACCCTCTTGCTTCCAACTCAGTGGTCGGCCATGGTTCGATGCAAGTACGGCCCACCATCAGATAGCCAGATTTCCGGGGGGTCCGGTTGGATCACTGAGCAGAAAGGAGATCGTAGGGGCGGTCAACAAAATTCTTCCTCTTCGAAGTCCAAGTCCTCAAGAACCATCATCTGACTCGAAAGTTGCCGTCCGGCCAAGGACTTCCGCACGCAATGGCTGTCCTCCAGGGTTTGACCAATTCGTGACTGGACCTCTTTCAGCTTCTTAGGCCAACTTAGCCCCGGGCGGCGTGGACGTGATCTAACCTCAGCAATAGCGGGTTCTTGGCTTGCACCTGCCCTACTAGCAGCGGGTCGCTCTACCGACCAGGCCTTGATGGGTTTTGGGGCTGGCCCGGCCACTTCATTCGCCTCTTTAAGAAGATCCTCCAGATCGATATATTCCAGGGATTCTCGTCTGTCATTCTCCGTGACACTGGGAGACAGCAAACCTTTTTGGTACAGCCTTACATCCGCTACACGTTCGGTGCTGTACCTTCGTTCTTCTACTGATTCCTCCATGGAGGAATAACTCCAAGACTGAGTTAAAACGTCCTCCTGGTAGGAGTGCAGATCAGCAAGACACTCCATGCTGTCACTCCTTCTGCCATAGTAACAATCTTCAGCGAATTCTTTATCGTAAGCGGTCTTGACATCTACCCTGTTCTTCTTAGCCGACCTCGGCCTGGCTTTCTTCAATGCAGTAGCATTCTCTCTCCTCTCCTGCTTCTTAAACGGAACAACCTTAGACTTATTGCAGCCCATTGTCCCACAATCTTTCCAAATTTATTATAAAACGATCAAAAATGGTGGTGATGGAAAACAAAAGTTTGGTTGTTATGGCGCGCTCGAAGCCGTTGTGATGTCGTGACGTCATTTATTCAATGACGTCATAAACTTCGTTTCGCCATGACGTCACGCAAGTCATGCGCCGAAAATCGGTGCAGATTTTCGGTGATGATTATGTAAGGCGAATTTTCAGAAAAATAGCGTAGTTTATAAATTCGATCATGCTATGTCACAACGCCTACGTCCATTTTTGCGCATTTCTGATTGGATCGATTAACTTCTTACAAAAGAACTACCAACCTGCATGGGTCTATCAAACTACTATCCTCTAAATGTCAATAAAGTGCCCTCAATATTGCCACAAGAGCTCTTCCAAAAAGGCACCCATAATGGCCGAGAAACTTTCAAGGGTCATCCATGTCATAACCAGCTAACTGTCAAACTTTCAAATCACTTATCGGAGCACTTCGAGTCCATAGCAACGCAACAACAAGCTCAGCAGGTAAGGGACCGTCTCAAGGTAAAAATTATTGATGCCAACAAATAAAGTTTGGTCTCTCTCCCAGCCGCCTCGATAAATTAAGTTCCGCTTGAATAAAGCGCCGACACAACCAAATGAAAACCCAAAAGCACTTTCGTTACGCTAAACGCGAACACAAAGTGTGGCAACTATGATATTTGAGATGGCCCCTTACCTTGGCTCTTGTTTATCGTCTGAGTAGCGGACTCGAAGTGCTTTTTGTCGTTTAGGATTTTGTGGCAATTTCTGAGGAGATTAATATGCATTTTCTCCAGGTTTTGAAGACGACGGTTAACGATTTTATAATTTGTTTGAACTTTCGATGGAATATGCTACAAAAGACAGCAGTTGCTTTAAAAAGGGTGAGGCCGGTCGTATTATTACAACGTACTGGTGGTCCAGGAGTAGACGATTCTATTATGTGGTTTTAATCGCTGGGGTAATAAAAGTCATGCAGGGCCTCTATGGAACCCTACACCACAATCCGTCGGAATACAATAGGATCGGACACTTTTTCAATAGGGACATTTTCTACTTCTACACCGGAATCTTTTCTTTTTTGTCATCACGGTAGTGATTGGAAAAGATGTTAGCAAACAGACAACGGGAATGCCATCTTGAGTCAACACCCCCAGAAGTAGATGATGGGGCGAGAACACGCTGAAAGCTGTCTCAAGTATTTGAGCTTCTAATGGTGGAAGTAGATAGCGGGCTGTTTGTTCGGGGTATTCAGTCGAAAAAGCTGGATCACTGGACTCCTGCATTTACTGGATTGTGACTCATGAATCACCACCGCCTGGAATGCTGTAGCAGGCACTGCATGCTATACTGTATATCGTGAAGGTTCCAATACTCAGCCTCATGCTGTCATTATCTCATATGTCTAATCAAATGCCAAGACTCAAGCTCAAATGTCTAATCGAATGCCCAGACTCAAGTTCAGAATCGTTCGCACCTTGACTTAGGAAGTTGATCCGCTACAATACAAACCTTCTGTCAGCTTTGTAGTTCTTGTAGAACCGCCGGTAATAGTGTAAAAGCGGGTGTTGCCCCAGTGGACATTTTATTAAACAGGGGTTGGGAGGAGAGAGCGGGAGAGCCCGCGCCCATGTCAGACGGAGTCGTGGACTCTCTTCGATCTCTCCTCCGCTCCCCTACTTACAATAATGGGGGCACTGAGTTGGCCCTGACCAGGCTCTTACTGAAGAGTTTTTAAATTTCATTATATATCTTTTATGTACATATATGGCCCTGACCAGGCCTTTGCTCAAGTGATTTTAATTTACTATACTATGTACTGATAAGTTGAACTACTATGTACTGTCTTTGAATGTACTTGTATATTTCTTTTCCCCAATTATGGGGGTGCAATAAATATTATTATTATAGTTAGGCCAATTCTCTTGCGAAGCCGAGTCTGAGCTATCCTTGCTGGCAGTACCAGTGTGTGCACTTGAAGTACATAGTTAGGTAATAACAATCCATCCAGGCGGTGGTGATTCATGAGTCACAATCAAGTAAATCCAGTAAGTCCTATGATCCAGCTTTTTCGAATACCCGTTTGTTTGACGGGTTGATGGGATGACTGTGTCGCGTCCATCCGTATATACGATTTTTGTGATTGGAAAACTATACACGCAATCGGTCGAGGAAGGGTTAAAACCAATAAGACTCCATGTGCTATCAGCTGGTTCTATTTCCGCGCAATCTTTCCATCTCCCAGGATGCCCCTCCGGTCCTTCCTTATACATATTTTAAGAGTCAAACAGACCCCAAGGGCGACCTTTAAATATGCATAAATAGTGGTTATAGTTAAGTGAAGATGTTGTCTGGCCGGTGGAGCGTTCCCAAGGCGTCTTATAGCCCCTGGGTGATCTGGGATTGGATTACCATTCCCCAGTATTTCCGATTAAGGGGACATTAATCAGTGCGTAAGCCGCTGTAACTTTTCTTTCGATTTTTAGTCAAGATAGAGAGCTCTAGACGACCCAACGTAACGTGCACGTGTGGTCGATCGTGCACTGCGCTAGAAACCGTTAAATATCTCTCACGTGACGGGCGGAAGCCTCGGTGCCTCAATATGGTGGTTATACGTCGAGCAGTAAAGGTCAACCAACTGACAACTCTATATAGGAATCATGCCACTAAATGACAATGAGTATCGACTAAGAACGGCCACTATTCCAAGCGACGACGCCATCCGACATCTTCCGTGTGCAAATGCCCCACCTTGCTCAAGGAAGGACTGCAATTTCCTGATAAATATTCCCCCATTGTAACCATTGATTAGGTGGGTACCTAAGGGAAGCTTGAACGTCGAGAATACTGGAGAAAATAAATTGCCTTACTTTGGAAATATATTTGAAAATATGTGATCCGGTTGATAAGGATAGTGTCAGGGGAGCGTATATTTCTGATGGCTGATTTTCGTCATTGGAAATGAGGCAAGAAAATATAGCCATGCGGTGTAACACTTTGTTACAAAGAGTGGGGCAAACTGACCTGTCGAGAGAGACTACAGAGGGTATTGACTTGTTATAATGTTCGGTCTTGGGGGTCGCGAAAGTCCACAGTCACTGCGGGTGATCCGGTTGACCGAGGATGTAAGTTAGCAGTGACCTTGTTGATCATGACCTCGGTGTCAGGGGAAATTAATGTTGACTTCAGTGACAGACTGACCTCCGTCATTAAAGCGCCTTGCAAACGAAAGTTTTTTATCGCTGATTCGCCGCGATGAGCAATAAAAAGACCGCTTGTCTGCGAAAAAAACGGACAACCGATATAGTGATCGCCACTTCTTGTCGATGAACATCGCTAAGGAGACATTTTGTCCCAAGCGATCATGACCGGAAGTCGCAGCAATTAAAATCGCGTGTTTGCGGGCTGCTTGGAAACAGGAGAGCACGCTATTCGAAGAATTGCCCAACTCAAGCACGAGTGGAAAAAAATCCTCAGCGGTGGGATCAGTTCTTTGGTTCAGTGAGTCAATTCAGTCGAGGGAATTAACAACACAGAGGTTACGGGATACATTTAATTGATTTTAGGAAGTAACTTTGCAGTTAATGACTGGGGTGGCGTATTCATTAAGAGATAATGACACGACACTGAATGGTGGCCACACGCAGCGTTCCATTGAGAGCGCACGGAACAGATCCGCAAAAGCAGACACAGTTTATTGTCTCTGATGAAAATATAGTATAGGGTTGGACTCAGGGCCCGGTTGTTCGAAAATAGCGTGTAAGCTCAGAGCATCATATTGACATGCTGTTATATGTGCATTGATGCACATGTACCGAAGTGTACCGACATGTTAACATGATTTCTAACAACCGGGCCAGGGGGATTAATAATGAGGGTGAATTCGCCCCGAAATTAGGGGAAAATAGAGTTGAGAAAATAAATGTCAAGTAAATAACAAATAACTTAATAGAAATTAATGAGGGTGAATTAATAATGAGGGTGAATTCGCCCCGAAATAAGGGGAAAATAGAATTGAGAAAATAAATGTCAAGTAAATAACAAATAACTTAATAGAAATTAAAAGTCGTTTAAAAAAACATTCGCCACTTTCCTCAGGCAGAAATCATGTAGAAATTCCTGCCAGGTGACAGGTTTAGACCAATCAAAACCCCGTATATGGCCGTGCTGTCCGAAAAATCATGATAGCTCTCTTCTGATTGGTCGATTCATGTCACGAAGTCCCAAGCTGCTTGAGGAAAGTGGCGAATGCACGAGGCAGGGCAGTCGTATCTCATAGCAGACTGAAACAGCCATTTATTTGGCCATATTATCTATTTTCCTCTATCGTGTCACGGGTTAATGCCTCAGCCAATGTATGGCCTGATCTCGATTCGGCCGAATTACCCACTCCCAGCTGAACAAACGATGAGAAGGCATCGCGCTCCGTTTAGCATTCAATAATCTCCTCATCAACCCCACATATATATCACAAGCTGGGATCACAAATTGACCAATCATGATGAATGCACGGTTCAAATCAACCAATCAAACGGCTACATGGTTCAAATCGACCAATCAGAAATTGCATACGTGATGCAGATGCTTACCACGTGTATAGCCTTCCGCAAAGTAATCGAATAATCCTGATGGGTACACGGTTCAAATTGACCAATCAAAAAACAACATGGTTCAAATCGACCAATCAGATTAAATACGTGATGCGGATGCGCTCTGTTTTATCGCATCTTCGGGATATTGTAGCTTTCCGCGCAGTAATTGATCAATCGATAAATACACACTTCAAATCAACGAAGCAGACGTCGCCATCGTTCATATCAACCAGATTGAAGTCGTGATGACAGTGCCAGACAACAGTGCCGGCAGACAGCATACCACATCCTGCACCGTGATTTACGACAGAAGTTCTGGCCACAGACACCAATGTCGAGGGGAAACTGTGGAGAACACAGCATTACCTAGATACGACAAACCACTGTTTAGGCTGGTTGAATGCCGAAGAAGAAGAAAAAGTAGCCGTGATACCGCTTGGGCAATGTTTCGATATGATGCATCTACTTCTCGGGGTCTTGTAGCTATCCTCGGCGTAATAAAAACGAAAACGTACTCATCTCTCCGCCAAAAAGTATTGTTTGTGTAAAAAATAAAAAGCAATTTGTGTGGTAAAATCTCATTAAAAGTGCACGAGAAAAAGATAACGAAATTAGATCCCATACCAAAAACATGCTTCACTGATGATTTATTTGACGTGAAGTGCAATATCGTCGCCCGGGAAATCAGACGCTTTTTGGAAATGTTCGCGTGGAAACAGAAAAAAAGTGCGGCTTCCTAAAGCATCCTGTAAAGGCATGCTAAAATGTCAAGCAGACAATAATTCATGACTTGGCAATAAATGGCAACTCCATGTTATTTGATGAACATAGAATGCTTGAGTGTTTATATTCGATGTTCCCTTCAGTTGGGCTTTTGACGCGAGACACTTAAGACGAATTTCAAAGTTACGGAGGATTCAATAGCAATGAATTAAGAAGTACAAAATTACAAAATATCACGTCGTTTTCCATGCAACTGCATCTTCTTAGATATTAGCACCTCTCTCAGACATACGGAGAAACCTTTAACTTTATTATATTGCTAGTATTACATGTATATTGCTCGTATTAGTGTCAGTATTATTTAGTTTATTAAGTCGATTCATAGTTGTAGGAAAACAATTTCATTTCTTCAAGATGAGCATTAAATGCTCTTCCACGCTGATCTAGTACATATGTTAACCGGTTTCCAATTCCCAATGTTGATTACCATAACACAGTAATTTCAAGTAAAAAGCTGTCAGTCAAAATAATGCTCCAGTGCAATTATTTCAGCATGATGCCGGTGAGGGAAATTATTGCTGTTTTGATTAAAAATGTAAAAAAGGCGAAATCGCGAAAAGTTCACCTCCAGAGGTCACACGCTAATCCAATCAAAACGTTGCCGTCTCCACGTACAGCGGCATTCTCAAAAACAGACACCATTCAAGCAGACCGCCTCACCACACTACTATAACGGCGCCGGAGTATGGTACAGCGGCAGAATAACATCTAAAAAGGCAACTTCGTATCCAAAGAAACTCCGTTCCATTAATATTTTTCCACCCAATATTACTCGATTCATTCATTTAACAATAGGCTGCTGTGTTCCATCGATTGTAGCGCAGATTACACTCCGAGTACAACGGTTTCTGCGCGTAAATCATAGTCTAAGACAGCAAAGCATCGAATTCATTCATAGAATAAAATGTTGCTTGCTGCAGAATGATGTTGGATCTATCTGTCGCCGGGGAAGTGGCTGTCTGCGACGTGTATTAACCCATTTAATACGGGTCGAGTCACAGCGATAGTTATTCTAGGACACCTTCCCTGATACTCTGCTCACTTGTCAACAAGCAACGCAGAGCACGAGCTCGTTGTCAGTGTTGTCATTTGGCAGGGAAACAGGTAGATAAACCACAGATGGCCTCTGACAATGCTCGAGTCCCTCTTTGAGTCCCTCTCTCTCTTGGAGACAAGCCACATCTAGGCAATTATTATTGCCCCTACCCAATAAACTGATAGCCTTGTCTGGTATTAAGTGGCCTGGTCACTTTAGCCCTTGTCGTTCACTTGGGTTAGTCTTCAGATCTATCTGTCGCCGGGGAGACGGTTGTTTGTGATGTGGATTAACCCGCGACCTCTAGTGGTCGGGGGTCACAGCTGCAAGAGCTGGTTGCTTATTCTGGAGAAAGCTGTCTCGAGGTCGCGGTAGACATAGGCGTAAAGAGGGGTGTTGGTCCAATGATCAGTTTTGATGATACTTTCACTGATGGTTTCACACTTCGCGACATCTGCAAACAGCACCAGAAATCGTAGAATGAAATGGGTTAGACGCCATGGTCCTACAACATTTCATGGTATCCATTCCTTCACCATCAGCTTTTCTGTGGTCGATTGCCCATCATTAGCATCATTGGGTTTGCCTTTAGAGACAAATGCACCAGTCGACTGTATTCATCATTAACGTGGATTTCGCAAGACCAACCTTTCGGCCGACCTTTTACATTTTCTCGGACGGTGAAAACTAACCTTCTTATTTCCTGTTTATATTTCTGGCGCAGATCGGTCAGCGAGATACGGCCTGATGGGTTCTATTCAGAAACTCGAGTATGACCAGCATATCGAGCGTGTTTATGATGTTCAATGCTTCGGCAATGATTATGACAGTTTAACGGAAAATTATCATCTCAATAGATTTTAAATTGTATTTCAATATCGACAGAATGGACAAGGTAACGTCGTGTTGGAAAACAATTTGATACGAATTATGTGCATTTTCAAGCCAGAATGATTAAGATAGGTAAGATAAGATTGGACTGAGATGTACACCAATATATTTTCAGATACTTCGAAACATATTTGTCTCTTCAATGAAGAAATGTTAATATTGATGAGGTTTTATCGAGTTTCCTTCGACACGTTTTCAACTTCTCACGACTAGATGAGCAGCGACATCAATATCAACCGAAACATATCGACGACTTCAAGTGGGATTTGGATTATCAGCCTTTCAAGGCTGGGGTGTCATCTATCAAGAGAAAGTCCGTCAGTTACCAAATACAGATTTGATCCATGGCTTAAGCTTCTCATGGCTAAGATGAGCAAGGTCAGTACGCGATCGGACACCCGATAAAAATATCAATTTCAATATTGACAACTTCAAGTGCTATTTGCATTATCGGAAACTGCAGCTAAAAAGTTCCTCATGCTCCAAGGTAGAGGTGTTCTAAAAGAACAGTTTCCTCGCTCCCCATCGATATGATTGCTGGAGTGTTATCAGCAGATTAAGAAAACCCACAGGAAAGGAGGATTTCATACTTGTCGCATAGAGTGACTATGAGCCAACGTGTTTTAAGGTTCTCATCCCGGGGACAAGCAAGGGCAACAAATGTCAATTTATAGTTCATGTCAATTTGATTTAATGGTTAGAAGCCCAGTCACAATACATAAAGGGGTTAACATCTGACCAGCCATCCATCCCTGCAGCTTTAACAGGAAGCATTCAGCCAGGGGCAGTCATCAAATAGTGTAAGAGCCCATTATCGCCTGTAAGAAATGCCATTTACAGACGTATACAACGCGATTTATAGATTGTCGATAGTGATGTCCGTAGTTGATGGAGAGATCAGCCCCTATTAGCCGTGTCGACCCCATCAGCTGGGTGATTCCCCTGGTATGCCTGGCGATGTGGTGGCAAAATTACTGGGAAGAAGCCTACACTGTGTAAGAAGAACGGGTGTTGTTGATGCCAAGCCAAGCCTTACGTTATCAGATCCTAAGAAACTGACGACACTACTGCGACTCAGGGCATTGTCGACCCACTGCTGAGTACGTGGCACGAAGTCACTTTTCGGTTTCCCTTGCAACAGAATGTATTGGGAAGGTAGTCCCTGGCTATGGCGTGTCACGGCGAACTCTCCCTTAGACTCTAATGACAGCCACGTTGCAACCAGCCAAGGCAGCCAAGCCTAAGATTACCCTAAGAGTGCTCATCGTCTAGCATGAGATACCAAGGGCCGGCCCCTATAATCTAAAGAGCCGTTTCAAAGGATTAACCGGCGGCCATGCAATTCTGTTAGCTTTGTAATATCATCTGCATCGACAGTCGCAATTAAGTTCTGATGTTTCTCGCCTTTGCCGGTTAACGAATCGGCGGATCCAAGGTCGGTGCGTAGCTTTCATCGTCTGCACACGAAATGATGGCCAGGAATCCTAGACTTTTCAAAAGCGCGGCGCTGTAAGGCCGTAGCCAATCATCGCCGGCAGGTCTGGACAATCTTCCAATGCGAGGATAACAAGTATTTGCTCCGTAGGGCAAAAGTACGCTAACGTAGCTGGTCTATCATTAAGCAGCCGTTACTAATGGCGATGCTTGGAGATTCGTCTGTGGAGCAACAATCTCCATCTCCAACAGATCGACGTAGATCAGATTTCTGTGACAAAGATTGAACGTTTCCAAAATTATCTTGACAGGCCACAGTCCAATGGAGCCAAAAAGTGATACTTCGTATTCGGAAAGAGAGGCAACCAAATGGTGGAATGTCTGATACAGAGTCACGAGAGCACGCGCTATCGATGATAATGACCTAAATTATTGGTTGTCGATCAGTCAGTGCGATTTGATCCGGAACACCAGATAGTAGGCTAACGGTCGTCTACAGACCACATTACCATTGAGCAAGACATAACAAGAGTAACGCATGTCTGCAGACTAATTTGTTACAATTGAGGCCGTAATCCGATGCAGTCATCTCATTCCTGCAATGCTAACCGAAATGCCGAATAACAACTCTTCAGTTAAGATTGCATTGACCCGAGGGCCGTTTATCGTTACCTTCGGTGTATTCGATTTCGACTCGTATATTAATCAGAAAATGGAGTCAGAAAATGACGTCTTCCGAGACAAAATATGACTCTCGCGAGAACGGGATTGTATTGAGTACATCTGTAGTAAAAATGTCGGTGATACAGAGTCGCGTTCTGAACTTCTGGCTACCCCGGCTAACCAGACCTCCGATCCACGGATACAGACGGATACACGTATAATAAGTCGTACGTGATCTGTTGAAAGATGTTATTTCTCGGAAAGACTGGGAATGGGAATGGGGTCGTATACCTAAAGTCTCCCCCTGTTTTGGACAACCAAAAATGTAGTTACCGCCGTTCTGACGCCCGATCAAGGGGAGTTTACCGGCGGTGAAGAATGGACATACGCACAACGCCGGAAGATCGGCATGCTCTCCAGATCTCAATTCCAATTTCGATACCTGGTCAAAGCAATCAGGGTGATACGGCGACAAGAAACTCGGAAGAAGGTGTGAAGTCGATCGCAGTTAATCAAGTAATAGCTCCAAGCGCCGGTGAAGGATTCGATCAGCTTAGCTTGACCTCAAATATGATAACCCGTATAACTAATCTGGCAATTTTGGGTGGAGCGATGTGAGCTGTTGAGCTATTCTTCCTCGTCTTCGCTTCCTGTAGGAAATGGAGGTGTCATTATTCAACCTCGTATCTTAGTGGTTGAGACTGTCTTTTATACACTGCAATGGATAGGAAATATCTGTCTCACTCACTTTGGACGAGACTTGTTTACATCCAATTTCGTAAGTGATCTTTGGGGCGTGTTAAGGTTCCGACCAGTGGTTTAATTAATCGCGCGGTTGTTATGAGAATCAGACCGTGTTCCCCAAGGGGCGGCGTTGTCTTCTTCGTTATCTAGCGAATTGGTGGTTATTGATCAATTTCGAATAGCACTTCGGAAATACTCGGCAGTGTTCGGAATTTGACATCTTAGAGTATAAAAAGATGAAAGAAATCCGATTTTCTTGGCGGTTTTTTTCTGAAAATGTTTTATAACAACTGGACATCGTTTAGTCGAGTTGACACCAATCGTCAAAGACTTCGGTTCGCGAACCTTACGAAGAGCTACGAACGACGAAGTATGTAGTAGGAAAGTAGGAAGAAGACTTTATTTTATAGGCAAGTGCCTGGTTCCCGTTTCTTAGCTCAGATGGCAGCACCTGACAGTGACGAAAGGAGAATATTTAATATAACTTATCGACGACTTGCGAATGTTTCTTCGCCTAGTGATATGACACAGGACATGATAGGGTAAACATGGTTGTTTAATATTACACGACGGTAATGTGAAAAACATCAAAATCTGCCGTATATCTGCCAGGGACGATATCTCGCCTTAGCGTCGTTTGGTTCTAAGGGGTGTCCGGTTAACCAAATCGTAGGCTGGCGAGTGACGAAGTACATTTCATCGATTTCTTTTGAAGCGAGAAATGTACGGTACGCTATGTGTTTATGTCACATGAGGATTGGGTAACAAGAACTACCACATACATGTACTAGAGACACGGCCTGGTTATTACGCTGTCTCGACATGTCCAATAACGTTATACTGTATCTGGTCAATTATATGGTTAAAAGCTAAAGGATGTATTGATTGCCGAAGTGTCTAACAAATTTGCCATTATCTGTTCGCGGCTGAGCCATCGGAGCTTTTTAGGGTGCCGAATGGTTGCAAGAAGGTAAATCACCCCCAAACAGCTTTGATTCCGAAAATGACAATCAAATTAAGAACAACATGAGACGTCTGTTATGGCCGGAACTCCCCCCCCCCCCCTCCCACACACATGCCCACGTTAGGCTGCAGGTGGTAGATTAGTCAAATCATCCACGTTACTGGCGAGGGCTACTTGTAGTCTGATAATAGAGTTCCGATGAGAAAATGAGGGCACTGGATCAGTCTATGGAATATGGTAGAACGATCCTTACATAACCCACCAGTGATTTTCAATATAGCGAAGATATAGAAATCGCTGGTGATGCCATTACAGAAATATCCGTCTTTGACTTCCTTCTTTGAAGAAGGGGAATGAATACACGTACCTCTCCTGCGGGTCCATCCATGTTACCAACTGACCGACTCGACCACAGACCATATTGATTTCTTGCCCGATTTCCCAGGCGACCGGATCGTAATTATTTGTATTTGTCATGTTTGTGGCCGCATCGCAGGAGAAAGCCCGGGATATTCCCAAAACTGCTGCGCTTGAGGTGGGGGGGGGGGTCTATAAAGGGCATCATTTTCTTTTGTTGTAATGGTGTTCGTAGCATTCACTCGCATTCACTCAATGGGGTAGGCCTAGGCGTTCGCATTGACGTTCCGGGGACTACCCGAAAACTCTCTGTTAAAGTGACACTATGATGTGATTTACAACTTTGCGGAAATACGTCCGTTTTTAATTGTTGATCACAAATGTAAAGCTCAAATTTTCCATTTTTGATTAGATTTATTATAAAATCGCTGAATGTAAACCACCGCGACCGCGAAAATGTTCATGTTGTGACGTCATCAACGAAAACGTCGTCGGCGTGGTGCATCGAAGCGAGCCGTCCGGGCGAGATTAAACTATCAATTTCTAGAAAATGTGCACTTCGACCGATTTATGAGAAAGTGACGTCGTCATTTGTCAAAAACAGCTAAAACATTATATGGTGAAATTTTACACGAGTTACCCTTTTTAACAACAAAGGTGTACCCGAACGGAGAATGCCTTTAATAGTGGGAACTGCAGTTCAATCTAGAGCACGTCACATGAAACCATTCTCTCTCAAAACACGCCATTTATTGACTCCTGGCATCTTTATTCAAACACTACTGCGGTAATCCAGCGGCGACTTATTGCGATTTTATATTCACGATTTGTGTGTTTTATGTGAAAAAAAGTATGCTTGCGCTTCAATATTGAAAAATATGAATATCTGCCGGGTTATGCCGTTGGGCTTGGAGCGCTTTTAAGTTGAAGGCGAGAATTCTGAAATAAAACTATTTTCACCAGCTGAGTCGCAATAATGTTCGCTTCCCAGAAAGTGAGAGAAAAAAACATTCTTGATCAGTGCTGCGACATTAATGGACTTGTCGTGTGGAACGTGGGGAAAAGGCTGTGAGATCACGTCAAAGAAGTCTTCAATATGCCGCCATGTTACAAGAAAACGGAAGTTTCGTGTGGTTACGATCGCGATAGTATTGCATGTATCACCGGCGTCAGGCATTGTACACATGCAAAAGTGTCCATGCATGGGGCATTGATGGCCCATGGATGGATCTGTGTGATGATTATCACCAACCCACGGATCCCAGCATAGATTCTATGACGGCTCATGGTAGATCCACTGACGGGTCATTGACAGTTCCATCAGAGTCCCAATGACAATGTGGCCATAAAAATGATCACATGCAGCAAAGTAGGCCTACAGACCCATTTGAGTACAGTCTTTAGAATTCTGGAAAATAATTATAACGGATTCCATCCATGGATCAATGATTGGCCCATGGTAGATGGATTCCATCCATGGATCTATGATGAGGATTCTCCATCATCTATCTATGGATGGCCCGTGGATGCAACATTGATGATTTTTCCTCGTCATAGAGCCAGGACACTTTTGCCTGTATATTAGGCAAACAAATCGAGACGATCGAATCAGCCAATCCAGCAATATGTAATAGACTTCTTTGACGTGATCTCACAGCCTTTTACCCCTGTGCACACCCAGCTTAAGATAAGCACGACTGTCTAGCATTGATCAGAGATGCATGTGACGCTGGAGGCTGAATGTGAACAACATGCTTACTCACAAATACGCCAAACGAGACGCTCCGTTCGCATGATACGTTCCTGTCAATTGAATTTTCACGATCTCAGTCAGGGCATTCGTTGATTATGGTGTCATCAGTGCACTCTAGCAACTAAATATCACTGAACTTGAGAATGCAGCAGACTGTTTCACAAGTGTCTAGCATTGATCCGAAAGACTGCTGTGATGCTATTGCATACTCGTAGGGAGTTTCAGCAAAGCACACGAAACGTCAACGTGAACGCCTGTCCCATTGTCCGGCATCGTTATCATGAGGTCGAACAATGAGATATAGGCGTTCACGTTGGCGTTTCGGGGGCTGCGAAAACACCCAAAGTCTTGTCCACTTCCAGCTCTCCGATCATGCCTGGGCATGGATTTGTTATACTTCTAAAGTTTACAACACGACGTCACAACATCAACGAATGTTTTGTAGGTCAAACTCACCCATATATCAGCGCTGCTCCTGCTATCCCACCACTGGACTGCGCCAGAAGGTACAAAAATCCTCTCAGCGGTGTAATCTTGCAACAAAACATCATGGGTAAAGTCACGGCAGGGTTCATGTGTCCGCCTGAAATATGTCCGAAGCACTGCACCAAGGTGGCAATGGTGACCCCGTGAACTAGAGCAGTATACACGACACCATTAGGTGCATTCGCCCAGGGAAGAGTACAGGTCACGCTGAAGAAAACGTAGAAGAAAGTCGAGAGGCATTCGCAGATGACGCTCCGCCAGAATTCTATTGTCCGGACCTCCGCCCGCATGCTGGCCCGCCGCAGCGCCTCGTACTTCCTGCACCGAATCGTTTCGATCTGCTCCGCAAGCTGCATGAAATAGTCGTCCATAGCCATGTCCAGGTCATGAAATTATATCCCAGCCTATAGAATGATAGAATCCTCCTTTTGGTTAACAACGTTTTTATTGAACTCGTCTTCCGTTGTCAGAGACGGTCCAGAACGGCCCTTGACTCGCACTCACCGCCAGTTATTGGTAACGAAATTGGCAACTGGCATCGAATTTTTGTTAACCGATCAGACACCTCCTTCGCATGATAATAATCTTGAGAATAGGGTATAAATGTTAGCAGCAAATAACCTCCCCATCACAAGTATAGGTGCTTCAGTGTAGGCCTATATCCGTGCCCAATTTTGTCAGTTTTGAAGACGTCTACTCCTGTTCCTGAATACAAAGAGCAAAATTGACTTGATGGTACCAGAGACTTAGGGTAGGTTTCCACTGATTGCATCCTGACATAACCATTGATTTTCACTATACTCCGCCACTCGATATTTTGTTTTTCGAGGTTGGATCGTGTACAGATAGTGCTTCTATGAATCAAACACGAATTCATCCATGCCTGTGGTCCTTCGAACCGTCACATGAAATCGCTCTGAAAGTGGAAGAGAATGACTCAAAAAGTATCCTTCAAAATCACCGATTAGGCGCCCCCTTAATTCGGCACGCAGCTGAAATAGACTCACTCAATATATGTCACAAATCCCTGGAAATCGATACAGACCGCCGCGACTCGAAATAATCGTATCAGATTTTCGTGATTCGAAAGATAAATGTGTTTTCATAGCCTACTTGGAAAAAATCTTTGTCGTCTTTCGTTGGCCAATTGAATTGGGATTCATCCTTTCGCGATAGGTAACAAGCATCGATTTGTAAATGTAGAGTTAGGCGCATTCAGGGATACCGAAAGCAAAAGATTGGGGTTAGTTCCTGTGGGTAGTCCAATCAGAAGTGCCGAATTCTGCATCCCCGGCGCGCTCCTAGAGATGGTCAGCCAATTAGAAAACTCTATTGCGGGGTCATTTTCGGTCAACTTTGCTTTCTGAATAGAGTGGTTTGAGACTGGTCACGTTTACATACGATTATCTTTGTCACATGTCCTAGTTCACGCGTCATTTGCCTCGAGCGTGTTCATGAATTGACATATGGTCGAACACATGGCATGAAATGACATAAGGGTAAAAAGTGACATCGTGAATCTTATGTAGCCAACTCATTGGAAATGACTTGTTCGTTCTTAGTGGCACGTTACAGGTGACACACTTATGTTAAACTCTATGTAAACCGAGGCTACGTGCGTATTGGCTAGTCTTCATTCATTCTTGGTCTTCATTCATTTTTGGTTTATAGCTTAAATTCGATGGCTACAGCTGATATAGTGGTACATCCGGGGCAAATCCAGTCAAATGTGTCCGTCCTCTGAAAAAAAAGAACATGTCGCGTTTTACAATGTACATCTGTACTCCACATGCATTAATTTTAGTATGTGAAAGCCATTCCGCTTCTTCTTCTTGTCCTCCTCCTTCCCTATTGTCAAGTCATTTCCAAAGAGCGGGCTACATACGATCCCCGCTGTCACGTTTCACCCTCAGGTCGTGTCATGTCATGTCTCTTACAAACTTGCTTGTGACAAGCAACAAGTGACCCGTCAACAGTGAGTGACAAGTGAGACCTGCAAAGTGAATCCTATGTAACTCCTGCCGAAGTCGCAAACTATCTCACCATGGTTGATTTCTGTCGCAAAAACGACATTGTGCGAGGCTATAGCTTTTTCATTGTGAATCACTGCGTCCAAATCACGCAGCATTCGATCAACACGACAGCTGATTCAATACTGGAACACCAAGGGCTCGAATCTGCATCAAACTCCCCGGGCAACCGGTCAGCCAAAGCTTTGAAGCCGCTGAGATGAGACTCAACGATTAGTAAATCGATCAGAGTCCGATCATTTGAAGACACGTCCTTCCTCGCGGCATTGCTTCATGTGTATTGGAGATACCGACCACCAACTGCAATATCGGTATATCGAAAAACAAGCATTACAGCTGATCAAAGATAGTCCTACCGTCAAAAATACACATACATGTAGCTAAAAACAACAGAACAACCCTTTCAGCTGAAATTTTGCCGAGATATAACACTACAGGGTGTTCAAAAATAATCTTGGTAGTTTGAAGCCGTTTCTCGCAATGAAAACTAGAAGCAATGACATCATACAAGTGACAACGTGAATTCTGCTGTACGACATCGTGAATTCTATGTAGCCCACTCGAGGAAATGACTTCTTCGGTTTAAAAGTGACACGCGTCAAGAGACAACGTCGACTCTAATGTACAGTGCGGGAGCCAGCTTTAGTTTTTATCCCACTCAACCTACTTTATATACGATACTAAAAGTCATTTTAGACATTAGATATTCGGAGATGTCTCCTTTAATGAAGTGGGACATACCAAGTAGATAATTCCCTTCTCACATTAATGCCTTTTCCCTGTATTTTGAATCGAGTTACAATGTGTCTTAACCACCATCAGCATCATACTGAGATCATGCTTTTTTTACTCCTATGTCGTATAATCGAGAGGCGGAGTATATTGAAAACAACTCGTGTCAGGATGCATATGCATAAGAAAGCGTATTTCATTGTTGTGCGTGTTAGCATGTAATCCAAGACAACAGGTGAACACATACAACAACGAAAACACGTTAAAAAGCGGAGCAGCGCTAAATAATAACATCTCCGATTCCATCTCATCCAAAGTATACCATTGCATCGCTGCTTCTTTTGTGCTCATTTTTGTTTGTACGTTGTATCTTCCACTAAAGCCTTGTGTGTGACAATATTTTGTCAGCATTTTTTGTAACATTGTCGGTGTTGTCTTGACCAGATGCCAGGTTGCCGAAAATTTTGAAAGTGTGCAAAGAGTTAAAAGTTCGGCAACATGTAACCTTGATAGAAATTGACTTTGCATTCATTTCGTCAACATCTCGGTAATAAATTGGTTTACGCTGTTGCCGAACTTTTATGCGCTGTGCACAAATTTTCGGTGCGGGACACCTGGTCAACATGTTACCGAGAAAACTACCGAAAAGGTTGTCAGTGTACACACAGCTTTCTTGGCCACTGCGTTGTGGGCAAACTAACTAGGCAAACTGCGCTATAGGGGCGGCTCGAAGACAGAGAGAAATAGGGGACGACTATCCCTAACTTATCCGAACTTCTTGGTCAAATTCAAGGATTGAAATATCGTGGTAGCGTTTTGCATTACATAGGATGGCGCTTCTTATATCCAAGACACCAGGCAACCCACACAATGACGAAAACACGATATAAAAAGCCGAGTATAGAGCAAAATCATTCCAGCCTATTCAATCCAAGTTTCTGCTTCCAATACATTCTTATTCCAGGGAGGATTTCATCGAGTGTTAAAACCTCCCTGCTTATCCAAAGTGAATCGCAATTGATTTTTTTTAGTGTCTTCCGCTAATTAAACGGCAAGCAAGATAGGAAAGCTACGAATAGGCAACTTGCAGATTGTGTTATGCTGAAGATGGCGAAACATGAAACATGAAACACGACAAAGCAACACGATACAGTCTTGAACTCCTCGGGTATGATTTCTAGCGTATTTTTGCATTCAAAGTTGGCGCCCCATGGTTCTAATAAGCAACTTTCTGCTTCCGATGGTTACAAGGAGCACCTTGCTGTTCGATGAGGTGCCATAGCATCCCCCTTGTATCTTTTCTTCGACTTGATTACAAAATCCCTGACAAATGCTGCAGGGAGGTGCTTTGTTTAGGCTAAGCCACAGAACCGTTTGGCAGTGATGACCTTTTTGAGGAGAATTTGCCAAGGATGGGGCAATTGAGCCTTCTGCTCACCCAAACTTAGTGCAATGTACATGACTTTTGACATCATAAGAGTACCGTACATTAAATCGGTTCGTGCTTCATGCTGAACTCTCTCACGGTTTCGAACCGCTCAAATTGACATTACTAGCGCCTCGAACGTATTTCCAGTGCCAGTTTCTAAATTCCGCTTCATTCTGATCAACTGAATGAGCAATTACACAAAATTGATCTTCTTCTAAGTGGTTATTCAAAACGCGATAGGCAGTTGAGTTACGCACAGAGTCAGCAATGCAGGAAGCCGATGTCGCCGGCACTGAAATCACTGCGTGGTTTGCAAATTCTAGCAACACGATGGGCTTGAACGAGATCAGGTTACGGTCCACTCTTAAAAATACAGGTTTTTGAGCTTCTGGAAAAGCTTTCAGGGTTTTTAAGCCGACACAAATATGCACCCCGGCCCCGTGTAGCGGTTTGTCAGGGAAATCAAACCCTTTCGCACTAATAAAAACTCGTCTTCCGAGTTAAATTTTACGCACTGTAAACTTCTTGACACTAATTCGTGTGATTTCATATTCGCTTCAGTGCTTTTATCAAAGATCGGGCCTTCTTTGATTTTACGTAATCCTCTTAAAGGTGAGTATGACAGCACGGAAAGATCAAAGCTTGGAGAAATCATCCGATTACGTACAGGTATATGTACGTCCAGCAGATTTAAAGGAACATTTAAGAAGGGCATGGGCTATGTTGTTTTTCTTGCAAATGATGGCTTCCTCAAAACAGGATCCCCGTGCAACGGAGGTGAGGACACAAGTGTAAAATGTTCTATAAGCAGAATCAAAGTGAGCCAAAACAACATCATCAAACCCCGCATCAACCGCAGTGAAATGTTTTTAGTGTTTTGCTTTTACTTGTCACGAGTCAACTGACTTTACCTTGAAAACACGACGTGAGGGTAAAAAGTGACATCGTGAATCGTATGTAGCCCGCTCTTTGGAAGTGGCTTGTTCGTTCTTCATGTCAATCATGAAACGTGAACAGTGACACCCAGTGAAAATGTGAGCTCTATGTAGCCCGCGCTCTTTGGAAATGACTTGTTCGTGGTTAAATTGACACGTGTCAAGCGACAACGCAGCCTAGGATCCACGGCAGCATGTCGATGGCTATATTTTTTTAAAGAAACAACTGTACCGTATACGAGGAAGTGCAAGCAAAAAGCTGCTTGTAGAAGAACAAAAACAATGTGGCATTATTCATGTCTCGTCTGCCTGTTCCCGAAGAGTACACATCGCTTTGACATCAAGGGCGGGGAGGACGCCGTTGTAAGTATGACTTGGACCAATGATTTCGCTAGAGAATACTGTATTTTAGCATGGAAGCTGAAACACATTTTCTATGGATGCCAACATCTCTCGTGCTCGTGAGTCTTGTTTACATTATATTGACCAGCAGAGGAAGCAGACGACTGTAAAAGACACGCAACGCAAACCGGTGTGACAGCGGATATAGTCCCCCTGGAGTCTTAGTCCGGTAGCATTGTATTTGATCAATTAAGCAGCATGATCTATTGTACCGCTAACCCTAACCAAAACATTTAGCAATGCGGGCTATTGTTACACGGACTATCAGCCCTAGGACTGCTATCCCTTGCACACCGGTTTCAAACAAACAGACCACAAAAATGATTCTAGCGCCCACCAAACCAATGAGTTAACAGAATTCCATTATTTGATTGCTAAGTCAATAGAAACCACTAGCCTGGCAAAAAATACAGTGTTCTTGGCCACTGATTAAAAAAACAATCGTCAACGAGCAAATAATAAAACAGTCGTGCAGATCCACAGCACTTCACCAAGCAAATAATCATCGGGTTTGATTCGATTTGTTATAAAGTAAAGTCGAAAAAGTGGTGAGCGCGGCCGAGGCGATTTAGCAGAATCTGCGGAAACTGGGCGCAAACAGCCTAAAACAGTATGAGAATGTCGATATCGAATATAAACAATAGATATTTGTAATATTCGCCACGTTTTGTCTTCTTCCGGCTAATGTGGTAATGGTCTGTCCCACCACGGCCGATGAGGAAATAAACCGAGAAAAATGCAGACCAATTTTTTCATGCACGCTGGGGTCTTTCCTATGATGAATATTTGATACTTACGGAATAATACAAATATTTATGATATATTTATTCATATTTGCTGAGTTAGTCGAAGGTTCTGCCTTGAATATACAGATTTAGAAAAGATTCTCGGCAGGCTGGGGGTGTATTAGGGCAAATCAATTTATCTCACTCGGGTGTCTCCTCATCCTGGGTGGCTATCTGTGTGATTTCAAAAGGGCTGACTCATCGCAGGCCCAGTCATGCAGAAATAAATCCGACTGCTCAAAATCCAACTTGATTTCCTCAGAATAACAAACACCGGAATCAAGTAATGATTCGATAGCCTTTTCACTTAAATCCCACATAATATCATATCCAGCAGTGTCAGTCGTCTGCGCGTTTGTTAAAAAAACGTCCGCTGATGCAGGACGTCGAAAAGGACACCCTTTAGTGTTGATGCAGAAAATGATGCTATACCGTACCAAAATCGAATATCCTGCGAGTGATTTGATTGTTTATCCAATGAGACGACGATCCGACGTTGATTTAGTGTCTCCGCAAGAACGTCTGCTCCCACTTGCAGCAGACGATCGTTTGCCGCCTGGAGCTGACGCACGGGATGAACACGTGGCGGGAAACACTGACCCGGTCGCTGCCGCGGGGAGAGCATGGTCTCTCCATCTTACCTCAGGGCCTGATCCTGGCGCTAGTGTGAATGTAAATTTACTTCCCAACAGTTCGACAATACTTTTGAGGTCCTAGGCAGTTTATCCGGAACAATACTATGACGGATAAAGGTACATGACTATAGAGACAATGCAACGACTACAAAATCCCGCGACAGCTTTCACGTTTGCAATAACTGACGCTTCTTCTCATCCTAAGCATGTTTGTTTTCAATCACAAATTGGTAATGCGAGAGAGGAATGGGCGGGGCCATGAGCTGGTTGTCCTTGGTTGTTGAATCAAGACCGCTCGGGTCACCGAAAATACACCCAAGGCCCCCATGTGCTTCCCGGCCTAGGTTTTGGACGCAATTTGAAGTCTACATGAAAAAAGCCGGACTTCTTCTCGGAGAAGCTAAGTGAGCTCTGCAGGTATTTGCGAGTCAAACTAAAATGCTAAAAAGTAAATACACCGTTTCATGCAAACTGTATAATAGGTTAGACAAGGAGGCGTATTGCTGTTATCATGCAGAGGCACTCCCGTTCCTCTGCGTGGTCTGGCCTGACGAGTGACGAGCCCTGACCATAACAAAACACACCCTGCTGGACAACCCTTGCACTACATGTACACATTTATCACTTTCAGACGAAATAGACTAGCTCACGAAAACGATTATGTCACCTTAATAATGATTTTATTTCATTAGATGGAATGTATATTAGCCATTACAAAGGAAGATGATGGATTGTCTATAAACCGTTCATCTTAAAACGAGTATAATCCTTATGCATCTCAGCATACTCCTTCTTAAGCGCTTTCAGGTACGATTCAAACACATTCCTCTTGGCGACCTCTTCTATCTCGTCTTGGGTCACACCCTCGGCTCTCTTGACGGTTTTTTCAGTGGCAACACTGCAAATGACAACGCACACGACCAGTAGGATGACGAACTTCATTTTTCTGGAAGATTTACTGACTAACAGTTCAGAAATACCGAAAACCTGTTTTGCGCCTCTTTAAGATTCTGGAAAATAGATAAATAATTTTGTCAACAATTTTCGTTTTGTCTCACGATTTACGAAATCTAAATTTTTCGATTTTTGCTCTTGCGAATCCTCTTTGTTACTCGTGAAATCCGCAGAAGTATAACGTCCGCGAACATAAATGGTGGTGGTATACAAGAAGTTATTATTTACATTTCTATCTAGACTAGTACTGAATTTCAGCTAGTTCTTTCCAGAAGTTAAAAAAGTGATATACATGTACAAATATGCATGTATATATTGCGAGAGTCAGTTCATCAACAAACCCAAGAGGGGGCACATTGGGTGATTTCAAAGTTGGTTTTGGATTTAACACTGAGATTTAGTGTTAGAGTTAGTGTTAATCTTTAGCCATTAATCCTGGAGTCTGATTGAGACTTATTACTTTGTGTTAGCTTACACTAAAACCTGTATGGTTTTATCTTATCCAAATGTAACACTAAACACTAACCCTCTCTAAAGCACTGGATTCAGTTTGAAATCTGGTTATGAATTACTTTTAACACCTAGATTTAGTATCATCTCACTTCAAAATAAATCTTAGTGTTACACTAACGCCCAGGAATGTGGTTTTAATCCCAGCTTGGTGTTACAGTCTCAGAGGAAGTAGTGCATTTTGTCCTATCACTAACCACACAAATTATTTAGGCATCAACACCGGCAAAATAAATCTTAGTGTTACACTAACACCCAGGAATGTGGTTTTAATCCCATCTTGGTGTTACAGTCTCAGAGGAAGTAGTGCATTTTGTCCTACCACTAACACAAATGCTTTAGGCATCAACACCGGCAACATTTCAAAGTTGGTGCTAGATTCAAGCAACAAAGATGACATTCGTGCCCTACCAAGAAGTTATTGCTGGAGTTTTGAATGATGATGGTGATCAACAGCGGAGGAGACCTTACCATGTTCGACGGGCAGCCGTCGTCAACAGAGGAAATACTTATTATTGGAAGTGACTAGTTGGCAAGCCCGGCTTACCAAACAGCGACTTTTTCTTGTCCTGAATGGAGAGCCGAACTATCAAAGTAAAGTCTCAAGCTCGCCAAACAGGGTAGATTTTTTACCTGTTTGGCAAGCCCGGCTGGCCGAACAGGGTGGCTTTTTAGTGCTGTTTGGCAGGCTCTCCAAACAGGACAAAAAAAGAGCGGCTTGCCAAATAGACCCGGTTTAATGTTTTTGAGTGTTTCTGTTTTTGAGTGTTTCCCCTCATTGTTTGGGAACGCTCAAAAATAGATTGACAAGTTTTTCTGTGTATCCCCCCTATTGAAAAGTCGTGGTCTCTCTAGCTGCCTATTGTTTGGAAACACTGACACATGGGAAACAACCACAGATGTTACACCGGCCCTTATTATTATAATGCGTAGAAGAGTAACGATGTAAACGCGTGGCACTTACCTCACTGATGGGTGCTTCCAGATCGAAAGACTGATTGACATCATTGAGGGTCCCGAATTATATAATCGCATTCCTAGTTATGAATTCAAAATTAATTCAGAAATTACATTAATTAAAATGGAAATGGCTTCATTAGTTCTAACTGCCGTGCGAGCTGTTCTTGTCTGGCTGAAGTATGATGAATTTTCATTTCTATTTCTATCAGTTGAACTTGTTCCAAGATCTGAGTCAGCTTTTCGACAAATCTCTTGTGACGTCATCATTTGATATTTACGATATTTTTTACTTAGATATTCTGACTCGCAGTGGTCATATTTCTATCTGTCTGTAATACATTTATAGGGTGAAAACACAATAATAAAAGAGTTATGAGGCTCCAAGGCGTATTTGGCGGCCATTTTGAATTTATGCAAATTAGGTCCTTTCCCCAACCCGAAAATCAGAGTTTTGGATATTTTGTATAGAGAATAATCCTATGAACAAAATGATACCAAAACCTTTCGTCGCAATTTGTTCTAAGTTAGACCTTAATTTTGACTGGAAAGGGGTAGGCATTTTGTTGATTTATTTCATTGTTAATTTATCACGATGAATATGATATAGCTGGATTTGAATAGTTATGCCTACCAAGCCTAGCACCTGCTCTGCTTGCTTTTTAATTTTGACTGGAATGGCGTATAAAGCATTTTGCTGATTTTTTAATTTTTGATTTATCTTGATGAATATTACTAGATTTGAACATGCCTACCATGCTTTTTATGGTGAGTAGACAACTGTATCAACATATCCAGGCCACCGTCATTAACCTGTTTAATATACATAAATTACCAGCTTATGAGCGAGTCTGAGGAAATCGGAGGTTCGCTTCTCTGGCCCTGCTGATTTCCTCAGGATGTGTTTACACATGATTTCTATTGATGATGCTAGTAGTCGATGTGAAAGTTGAAACGACCCAAAATGAAACAAGCCAAACTAAACGAACCAAATAAACTTTCCAAACATGAAATTTAAGATCCGGTTTAGATGCACATGTCATATGATTGTCAGTGTTAGGTTGATATTTGCATTGAAACGAAAATGTACTTTTTAAGTTTTTGGGTGCGAGTCTATACTGAAGCATTATTTGAATTTACTAGCATTGTACCCATGGCGCATACAGGTTCAAATTGGCTATACCTTGAATAGATTGAATTGCAATGAAAATATAATGCAATATCAAAGGAGCCATAACGAAGAGAAAAATTAAACCAGCCATTTGTCCACAGACTCGGACCTAGCTGTGGCGTGCTGTATGCGTGCATATAAAAGTATATCAGTTGGTCCGATAGAGATGATGAGGCAATGCCTCGTTCCTTAGTCAGCAATATGCGCCTTTTCATACGGAGAAGAAGGAGTACCCAGATAGGCCTTCACATGTCGGCCTCCAAATGGCTCGAGCCAATTGCACTATCACTACTATAACTTTAAAATGCGTGCTCCTCCTACATGTAGCCAGGTCTCGGGCAAGGCTCTAACTCGACAGGCAAGCTAGACGTTCAGCACCGTGAGCAGCTCCTTGATAAGGCCATTTCAGGTTCAGCGCGCCTCTTCAGATCAATTATTGAAAGCTGTGGTGAGCACATAAACAGACCATGGTAACCTTCATTTGAAAATCCCTTCATAATCAAGGCCGGCTAGCTCTGGCTAACACAGCACCCATAAACAATAGACCACCAATTTGACCCCAGCTTCTTACTGCGGGAAAACCCAAGTCCAGCAATCGAAAGTACCAAAAATACATTTTTGTTTACATTTGAACTGCACACTCATACGTTTGTTTACAATTTCTTTCCCGGAGAAATCTCGAACATCAGGTGACCTGCAATCGTGGATTGAAAATAACAGTAACCTTAGTTCAGCAGGTCAACAGGTACAGGCTGTTCCAATCATCCCCCTACAGCTAGCCGTTCAACAGGTAATGTTAGCCACCCCACAGGGAGTGTAGGTAATTGATTAATCCCCTGCATAACTAAACAGCAATGGCTTGGCTTCTGTGAGTGGTAACTTTTAAAACTGAGTACCAACTTGAGCCCTACCTTAATGTTCTAAAAAACAGGGGGTTGTTTTCAAAAATGGCTAAGTTTCGCCTTAGCAATCATAACCTACTCATCGAAAAAGGTAGACATTTTGGTACTCAGTTAGAAAAGCGTCTCTGTCCTTTTGGGTGTAACGTTGTCGAGGACGAGTTCCACTTTTTTGCACGATGTCCCTCTAACAATAAATTAAGAGACGAGTATCTCACAAATATAAATTTTTATAAATGTAGTCAATTATTTTCAAATCTGGATTTTATTTCTATTATGAGTAGTACTGACAACAAGATTATTTTAGATACCGCCATTTTTATCTCGAAAGCCTTTGAAGAAAGACAAACAGCTCTTCAGGGGCACTAATTAATAAGTCATTGTGGTCTTATTTTAATTACCATATACATGTAACTTTCTTTTAAAAATATTTTTGTATGTGTTGTATTTGTATATATATGTACTGCCATACTGTCTTATCCTTTGATAGTTGTGCAATAAATTGAATTGAAATTGAATTGGTAAGGAGAATTGACAGTGTCCGATTAAAAATCCCTCATTACTGCTCCGCTGAAGTAAATTTCCGTAAATAAACATAACGTTGCATCAGGATAACATATCACCTGCAAACGTACAAAATTTCGAGACGAAACACTACCCCCAAATGGCACTTTATCGAGCCGCCTTATAGTATTATGATATAGATATTTGGAAGGCCTACAATTTATATTTGATATAATCGGAACTTTTGATCAAAAAAGACAATTGGTGGTCGTTCAATATTGTTTAGAGGTAATAATGTCCTAGGTTGACGCTTAAACGGTATATATGAGACAATTATAATTGTTTACTAAAAAATCAGACCAAACCAATGTAGAATTTGATGAAATATATCTACAAGGCATAACGTGATATTTTAGGGATTTCTATTTTGAAACACCCTGTTTTGGACTAAAATTTTCATAGTTTGACCCTTGAATATCAACCCGGATGACAGCTTAGAAGCCGTTCATTTGGCACGAACGCAGTTGGTAGTCTGGTCTGTAGCGTGCGCATATATGCACGTCCCAGGCAGTAAATTGGCGTTCCTACTATGAAAAGAAGGCAATTGTCATAATTGCTCAAGTTTTTCCGGCTTTTTGAACTTAATGACATAAAATAAACGCTTTGAAGTGCGCAAAAATTTGATAAACCCAACGCAACAGGGCTCAGTGACATCAAAAATGCGTAAATTTGATTCACTCAATCGAACAAAGTAATTTAAAGATGCAAGAGTTTGCACAAGTGCATGGATGCAAACCAAATGGGCCCCGAGATGAAGTGATGCTCGATATCAATGCTAGGTCTAATGTAGGAAGGTTTAGAAACGAAAAGAAGCGGACAAAAACGGGGGACCGCACTTAGAAGTATATCCGTATATGGAATTCCAACCTCCAAATCGATCGAGTTGTTTTGAGGAAAACAATATTGAAAGGCAAAACTGGATGAAAAGATGGAAGGATTGACCCACCAGCAATAAGTGGAATGAGGAAACATAGCCAAATCAACCATGACAGCTGGATGGGAATGCAACCAGAAAGAAGCGAAGTGGAATTCCATCCGACTGCATGGAATTTTGATATTTGACAATCTCTGGAAGTTGTGGTCAACAGCCAGAACACCCCAGAAGTAATCTGCGATGAGAAAAAGCTGTGACTCACAGTGAGCTTCCATAACGGGACACGAAATCATTAGAAGTGCCACCATCAATGTAATTAAAGCAATCCTAGACGATAAACACGCTCAACCAGAAGCCGTATTTCATTGCGGCCACGGGCAATTAGCTCGACTCGGGCAATTAGTTCCAATACATGCAAATATCACAAGATGAGAAACGAAATAGTTTGGCAAATATTAGGAAAGTAACATGATATTGGCAATAATTAACTGGTGTCAATATTCTTATTCCATAGAAACCCTCGATATGCCAATTGAACATGAGATATCATTGGGGTCCGCAGTTTCCCATTCTGAACCATCACAGTTACCTCCCCTCAGACCTCCCGTTGGTGTAACGGAGTCCACGTCGGGGAGTGGATCCAATGCTTGAGGGTCAAGATGCAGTTTCCATGAACCTCCCTTAGCAGACACCTCTCTAATACATGTAATAAGGACTCCGTTTCTATAACGGACAGTCACTAGTTTCGGTCCCAAATTGGTTGTCCCCGTTGGTTGTCTCCATTCAATTTGACCTCACTAATCAGGACTCCTCTCTAAAGAGGACACTTCTAGTCAGTCCCAAGGTGTCCTTGATAAAAAAGGTTCTGCAGTATACACATTTTGAGAAAATTTGGGAAGGTCATTTTGGTTCGGGAAAAAAAAAATGCGAATGTCACTTGCGACTTTTTGTTCTCAGGGTACGTTTTAATGGCGGTGTGCAACTAACACTTCTTCACATGTAATGCCTCGGCAAATATTTGCCGAACCAAATTATAGCAATCAAAGGATTCGGAAAGTAAATGAAGTCATCACTTGAGCTCATTGAGCATGTTCCCACATAATATGGTAATCTATCCTGAAAATTGGACGAGAATTTAAAGGATTTAAAGAAATTGACGTTGAGAAGGAGGTTTATGGTTTCACTGGGAACTAATAAGAAAGTCCAAGAGGACGACATGTGTATGTTGATATGAGAGAATATTGGTGGCATAATAGTTTACGTAGGAGAATACAACAGCAACCTATTAAAGTGATACTATTATGTGATTTACAACTTTGCGGTAATACGTCCGTTTTTAATTGTTGATCACAAATGTAAAGCTCAAATTTTACATTTTTCATTAGATTTATTATAAAATCGCTGAATGTAAACCCACCGCGACTGCGAAAATGTTCCTGTTGTGACGTCATCAACGAAAACGGCATCGAAGCGAGCCGCCCGGGCGGGATTAAACCATAAATTTCTAGAAAATGTGCATTTCGATTCGAAAACCTTACCGATTTATGAGAAAGTGACGTAGTCATTTGTCAAAAACAGCTAAAACATTATATGGTGAAATTTGACACGAGTTACCCTTTAAGCATACTCCACGCAGTTATAGTAGTGTGATGGGGGAGTCTTACTATTGTACTATAGTGTGGAGAATGCCCATGAAGCAGGCAATTGAAGAACTGCAGACTTAAAATAATTATGTTCATTTATTGAGATAACTCTAATTACAGACACTTATTCCTGGTTATACATGTATACACTTGTTAAAAACGTTTAATTTACTTACAATGTACACTTTCTTTATAATTACAAACTCATCAACAATCTCTTATTATGTACAATTAATAATAACAATATATACACTTATAGATGAATTATAAGCACACTCATTTTACTTACTAATTACATACACTTATATCAATAATTTTCTAATTACATACACATCGAATAATTTTCAAAATACACACACTTGTTAACACTTTCAGCGCCCAGCCATATTTAGCGTACTTCCCCCAGGGGCCAAGGTTACGCCCCTTTTTACCCTTTTTCAAAATTATGAAAACAATAGAAGGAATAAAGATAATTACATGAAATTTTCTGTGTTGGTTCTTCTTTGTTAGATCTCTTTACAATGCTAATTTGGAATGATAGTCAGCAAAGCACTTGATTTTGCACAATGGTACCCCACACATAGAACAGTAATATCTGGTGTCTTTCCGAATACCCACTTTTTGGCATACTCTCGGCTACATCTGCCCCCGTCATCAATCTTCGACCCGCCATTGCGCCTATTCGAATGCAGACAATCTTGGCTATAAATAGCACATTGGCTGAACATCATACTATCACTTCAAGCGCTGTATAGTTAAATTGTTTTCCCCTATACTGCGCTGCTAGTCGCCTCGAAGACAAAGCGGGAAATTTAAAAACGCGACGTAATATTACGTCGGATGGCTCAACCGTGTGAACTTGCAAGACGTAAAATTACGTCAGATGGCGCTGAAAGTGTTAATGGCCGGGAGATGGAAATGGTCAAGCACCTTACGCGATTTTAACTTGTAAATAATGACTGTGTGATACTGTGATATTATATACTTATATGTTTTGTACTTGTAAATTTTATTCTCCCATATGGGAGGTTAATAAATAAATAATAATAAAATAAATAATAATAATAACTTTACTTCTTATGCAATGTTATGATTAATGACTGCTGGTATGATAGACCATCATGTGATGTCACTCCATGTAAATGGCGGCCTCAATGGACCCATCTTGACCCGTATGGTTTTGAGATGGCCGAGTCACTCACCCATTTGTGGATCCCGATAGTGGTGACTTATACACATGAGGATCAGGATGACATGGACCAGTGTTGATTTTTTGCTGGAGTGGCCAGCCATGGACATTTCTGGGTCGTTATAAATACTCAGTGTGACCACCGTAATGAAATGCAGTGCATTCCAATCTATTTTCTCTTTAAATGACATCTGCGACTGAATATACAAGTTAATTGCCACTCAATCTTGCAATCTGTCAAACTGGATTTTCAATAAACCTACCGTAATCATTTGGAATTTACGTCATACAAAAGTTACAGAGCTTGGCTCATCAAACACTGAATCATGAATGATGGAGAGACGAGCATTGCATTGTGACATGAACTGACGGCTGAAAACATTGATGCAACACAGCAACCCAATTTTAAACCGATTTTCAGTAGACCAAATCATGTCTGGCAGTAGTTGCACTAACAGACTCGATGATAATGACACACTTTTTTCAGGCATTTGAGGGCAAAAATAGAAGTACTTTATGCTTTTAGTGTAGAGGCGCCTGAAAAGTCCTCACTCCGACGACAGCGGGGTGCACCTAATGCAATCCACCGATGGGTAATAATACATTTGCCATGTCATAGGTCCACTATATCTTGATCTTGATCACGGCTGATCAAGTGGCGATCAAGTGGGATCAAATACAGATCAGCACAAGCGCTTTCATTCACCATTACCGTTGAAATGGATTACCGGTACTGTGAATGTGACAAAACTGCCACTGATGGAAAATTTCAACTGTTATGCAACTGGGCCAAGACCTGTACATTCACATCATCCAAATCTGCAGTGTTGTCAATCACAGTCTTCGTCTTCATCACTAGGGGGCGCTGCATCCAAATCCTTCACCTGAAACACGAAGCAATGAGCATTTGATGACTAATGATAGAATGAGTCAATAAATGAAAAGAAAACATTTGAGGTGAGCCTTATCAAATTCTCGTTGTGGTTTCCCATCGGAATGACCTTTCCATATTCATTACACCTCAATCTTTTGCAACGTACCTCTAACAGATTGTCCATATCCAACTTGGTCATATGGTCCAGCGGCGACATCTTTCTTGTATCCACTTCCACA
Organism: Lineus longissimus; assembly: GCF_910592395.1. NCBI lineage: Eukaryota > Metazoa > Nemertea > Pilidiophora > Heteronemertea > Lineidae > Lineus > Lineus longissimus. The sequence continues at coordinate 3,200,544 of NC_088326.1, forward strand.
AACACTTTCCCATTCGCCAGCACCACCAGTAAGAGTTTGCTAAATGCCGTCTCAAACGCCCTCTGGTGGGCATATTTCTTGGCCTTGCAAATCGATGAGCCTTGGCAGGGTAGGCTCTTCATCATAATAATGACATTTTTTCAATGCCTCATGTTGATGGCCGACCTGATTTCCGTTTACTGGAACTTGCTGAATCGCGTGTTTTGACCAGTAAATCAGACTGTAAACCGATAATGAATAATGAAAAATGAAAAAAAAGCCTCATCATCTTTTTAAATCACTCGGACGGTAAACAGGATTAATCATTCCTATGGCCTAAGAGAGAAGGTTAAGCAACTTACCAAAGGATGCAACTCTCACGCTTGGCATCAGTGCCAGGAGGAGTTTAGTTAAAATGGCGTCTCCAACGCCCCTAGATCCCTGGCTCCTGCCAATGAGCTCCATTTTACTTTACTTACGGATATTGTTTATCACTTGGCTATGAACATTAAAAAGACAAATCCCGATCAGGTGTTGGGACCAACATCTGCAACATCTGCAACATCTGCTGTGCGTCCCTTCCTTACCCTTTCTTCCCCAGGTTCCATCTCCTATCCCAACGCCCTCCACGGCAATTCCATGTTCCGGTACTTTTAGGCGCAGCACGCAGACATACTCGACTCTTTCCTGGTTGTTGTCATCAGCTTCCAGTGCATCAGTCTCAGACACTTCATGAGGCTCAAACTGGAACAAAAAAATTAAATTCTTCAAGCAAGCCTTCAAAAAAAAAAGCCAATTTAGTGTCTCGCGAGGAAATCCAAGGATCTTAAAATCTGAGTTTTACAATTACTTACTTTGACAATTTCAGTCGTCCAGCCATTGAATCCAAGATAATGATTTGCTAATTCTTTAGCTCTGATGACGTAGAGATGATCTTTCTTTTTATCTAACTGCTTGTTCATTTTGCTGCAATATTTTATCTGCAAGAAATAGTTTCAAGACAACTGTCAACAGTGCTCAAAATAGAAATCATCTTCAGTGCCACTACAAAACAAGCTTCAATTTGGATATGCAAAATTAGGGCATATTCACGGTTTCATTCTTCTCTCACAGTTTGGGAAATTGTGGCAACATAAGAGTGCCATACCCCCATAAAGGATAAAGCCATAGAAGGGAAATCATAATCAGTGAATGCTTGCCTTGAGACACTGTCCCCTCATGAACAGCTGACCGATCAGGGAGGCCAAAGCCTGGCCCGCAGCTCTTGCAGAATAGAAGCTGACCAAGGCATAGCAGGAATTCCCGAGATGAGTATCTTTTTCCCCATCTTCATCTTGCTTATCGGAGGATGGGACCGCAGCACCACGGACAGAAATGCCAAAAATTAGACCAAAGTGGGTAAAGATGTGATGCAGCCTATCCTAAAAGAGAGAAAGAATATAAGGAACGAAGTAGCAGTGGGAATTATTGAAACTCAACCTTTGGCCAAAATATGTATGGTAAGCTCACCTGACCCTCTAACTATAAGACTATGCGCTTTGTGAATGCCAATGCCTATTGCCTGTGGCAAAAAATGAGAGGATAATTACCGATGCCACGCTGATTTCAATCAGACCACGTCAGAAGGGCAAGGCCTAAGCTTTGATAACTTTATTTCAAACAATGCCAGAAGCCACTTTGATTTGAGCCTTTAGTTCCCGGTGAAACGCATGACTCGTCAGCGCCGAAACAAACTGGGGCATTGACATTGTTGAAATTGTCCATTTGACCTGGCTTGTCCGACGTGGGCTGTCCTAACGTCAATCCATAAATTGGAACGAGTTTACAATCCCCGATCACACCCCAAAAAAAGGTCATCGGTTGACTAACCAAGCACCACTGTTCAATGGATTTATAGTTGAATGCGATCAAACTACGTCATTTCCGATCGGGGATTCTAAAGTTTAGCCCATAAATTGACGTCCCCTGAAAATCATTAGTGGGGTAATCATAATGTTCCCACAAAAGTGGGCGTGGCGCCTTCCATGATGACTGCGATTCCACATTTTATACTAGGCCTATATAGCCTGTGGCATGCCACACAAAACGGTCTACAATACATTTCACTAGTTATTCACAAATTTCACACCTCTATTTCACTTTCACTGATTTCGTTAGGGATCGAGGACACCAACAATGTCTTCTGGTTGCTTTGAGGGGGCTTGAATTCGATTATTTCTGGCTCAGAAGGCGAAATCATGGCTGCGAAAACATTCGAGTTTACCGGGCTGCCAGTTTTTGGGCAGGCGGTGGAGATTATGACAACTAATATAAAAGAGTGACATTTGAGAGCCTTTATTCTGAAAAAAACAAATTATTATCACATATTTCCTATTCTTCATACTATAAATCTGTATTTTCAAAGTTTGTCAGATGTTTTCAGGTATATTCTTGCGATAAAAGTAGTAGCTAAAAATTACACTTCGTCACAGAAACACCGCCGCCTGGAATATTTCCAAGATGGCAGCCGCCATGGAAAATGTTTTCGTGAGGGATTGGGAAAAAAATAATGGTGAAATACTCCGAATCAATCAACTGGAGATCGGTGATGTTGGCTGTGTCGTGTGGGACGCAGCATTAGTTCTCAGCTCATACATAGAAACTGAAAGATTCCTCTCGAATATCGGAGATTCAGGCTTCCAAAGTTGTAAAGTTTTGGAACTTGGCTCTGGAACTGGCATTGTTGGTCTGCAGGCTAGCACTTTGGGGTAGGCATAAAATAGGGACTTGTAAGATTTTGGCAACCGGTTTACCACCACCCATTCTCCAAGCGTCGTCAAAGGTGATCATCGTTGCCAAGTCTCACTCGACCTACTGTGACTATGTGAGAATTTCAACGGGTGTCTGTAAAAATTCGACATTACTGACCGAAGACCACCCAAGATGTCAGATAGTTGTCAGACTTGGTCTTTACTCTTGGAATGTTGTGCTCAAGAGGGTATCAAGTCATCTCTTTGATCCCAACAGAAGGCCGGCCGTCGAGCCACTCGTCCTTGAACATTGAATTTTGCCTCCTCGCTAACCCTTGTCCCCTTGTTGCAACTTTTCCGTACTATAGGAGGTCTTTGTACTATCATTTTCAGTGCCTCAGTGACGATAACTGATCTCGAAGACTTCATTCCACTGATGAAAATGAACATCGAAACAAACAAGGATTTGGTGTGTGGCAGCGTTGTAGCAAAGACATTGAAATGGGGACAAGATGTCACCGACTTCGGCACACCCGATGTCCTTCTTTTAGCTGATTGCATTTATTATGGAGAGGTAATGAATATGTATGTCTGATCAGTGATTGTGTCTTCTGTCTTTCAATGAGCCGGTTCCCTAAGTTTGTTTCATTGTGAGACAGATTGTGACTTTGTCTTCAATCTCAGATTGTGACTTTGTCTCCAGTGTTTTGTCTCTATCTGTATAACAGCAGATGGAACTACACATCCCCATGACAATTAAGAGAGGTTGTGACAGTATGTTGTGTTAGGATAACTAGAAAACAATCTTGGCAATTCTTCATCACTTTTACAAAAAAACTAGTGAAATTTCCCTCGGCGGACACCTTCTCTATTAGGGACAGTGGTTCTATATCATTTTACCTCTGTAATCAGGACGCCACTTTTATAATGACAGCATCTGTCCGGCCAAGGGTGTTCTTGATAGGCAGGTTTGACTCTATTTTGTTGTTGTTTGAGAAGACCATTAATGTCACATCCTCATGCTATGTTGTCTTCTTCTTCTGTGTCTCAATATGAATACTTATGAACTCAACTCATATGCTGCGTCTAAATTTCAGTCCTTGGAACCACTAGTTTCAACAATCAAAGATCTCTCGGGGCCAGAAACGATTGTGCTGTGTTGCTACGAGGAGAGAACCACAGGAAACAAGCCTGAGTTGGAGAAGAAATTCTTTCAGGTAGGGATTATGGGTCATACTGTTAAGCTGGAAGTAGGTAGTCAACTACCTTATTGGCTGCTCGTGCTATGACTAAAGTTGACTTTTGATAAGTACCTCAAGATGGGAGTTTTCATGCAGGGCCCTGGCAGGCTTTGTAACAACAGTGCCAACAGCTAATGATGTCATTCAACATCACGAGGGAACCGATTGTTGATGTTCATCCTGATTTTTGATTCCATTTTTTTATTGAATCTGGTGTTTACGCCCGGGAAAGCAACATAGGCTGTCTAAGTAAGCCACAGACATTTAAATGATAGATTTCACATCATATAGATCCAAATCCAAGAAGGTGAATGTGAATCCAACAAAAAAATTGCTTGGCGTCATGTCAGTGAAATGATTAAGTGCCGATCTTTAAAAGCCACCCCAATCTCATTCCAGTTTTCCAAATTTTCTTACAGCTTATTCGGGAACATTTTGATGTGGATGAAATACCGCAGGACCAACAGCATCCAGTGTATCACAGTGATGACATTCACATAATGCGTTTCAAAAAGAGCTGACAGATCTCTTGAATAGGGTCTTTAAAAAATCTGTCTTTGGTGGTGATGCCCATGTGATAATGAGGAGTTTCAAACAAGAAATGAGGCAATAAAAGGCTTTGGCCGAGTCTGTGGTCATTGGTTAACAGCACGAAGACAAACAGCCTTCCAGTTTTCATTTGCACTGAGGGTATTCAAATTCAATTCATGCCATTGTGGTAGCACTCACACTGATGTGCAATGAACAATGAATGGTTTTACAATGCACTGCTATTACAACATATGTGTATGTGCTTCAAAAAGAGGTGACCAAGTTCATGGTGCTAGAAAAACTTTTTGTAAAAAGTTAAATTTTAAATCAGGATCAACCTGAATAAGGACAATTGTCAAGTTCAATTTGAAAAACAATAAACTGTACAATTTATTTTACACAAAATTTTGTTACATTTCCTTATTCACTACCAACTTTTTTCTTGAATTATCAGAAAACGTCAGATTGCAGGCAATTTAGCAAAACAGTTGTTGAAATTTACCTATGCTCTGTCCTTGTGCCAGAGGTAAAAGAAGAAGTAGCAGGCTTACTATGAATAGAGTCTGAAAGGACATGACAGAGTCATGCAGACCATTTCTGTCCGCAAGCTTTGGACGGAATTTGATACTACCAATACAAGTGCATTCTCCAAGCAGTTCAAAGAATATTATTCTCTCTGCGTACATCACAGGGGCATGAAAATACCAGAATGAATCAATATTGACCTGTCACAGTAAAACAATGCACATGTCACACAGAAGATGAGCCTACATGACACCAGGAGATAATGGAAGAAATTGATGTAGGGGTGGGGGTACAAGGCTTATATTGGCGGCTGCATGAGCCAAAGTCCTAGTACGATGGACCTAAATGTCTTTAGCATATCTAAAACTTCTAATTCACTTCTGCCTGAAGTTTGAATCGAAGTCCTGGGGCTGCCTTGTATCGGAATGTCCCTGTCCAAATTTGCTGGTCAGTGTCTGTAAATTCACCATCGCCTTCCATCCTGAAAAAAACAATTTCATGGATTTATCAGTGATGAAAATGTTCCGAACTTGAAACTTTATCGATTATCAGTGATGAGATGTTACACACCCTTACTTTATACATCACCACACAGAACAAATTAAATCCAACCAATGCTATTCAGTACACTGCATTACCATTCATTGATTCAAGACCTACCAAGGTATGGCATCGAGGACAAGCTGACTCTGCCCCCAAGGAGGTCATGTATCATACTCCTAAGAAAGATGTCCAACCATCCAGTCTGATCTGTAGAGGAATTCATTTACAGATTTGTGGTTGACGAGAGACACCAAAGGTGGTTAAACTTACCTATTTTCAACAAACTGTCCATCATAAAACGAGCCATTAGGCCAGGTATATTTTCCAATACCATGATATTGGTTGTTCACGAAATCTCCCTCATAGAATGCGCCAGACGGCAGTTCCATTCGCCCTTGTCCTTCCATCTTGTCTGCGACCCAGGTTCCGTGGAAGTGCTGACCGTCTGCGGTGAAGTGAGACCCCGCGCCAGATCGTACAATGCTGCCATCTTCAAGTTGGACGTACTCTCCGTCGTAACGGTCGCCATTAGGAAACATGTAGATGCCTTTCAAGATGACTGGGACATCATCCTCAGTCCCTTTCTTCTTATCCTTCTTAGCTGGAAATTGAAATACATCAGTAGGTTTGGTTTTGAAATCTTGACACAGCTACAGACCCCCCCCCCATTCATTTTTCAAATTAAGAGGGCTGTATTCTATTTCTTTCATTATCTCGACCTAACAGTGAAAGCTCAGCAGTACATGGGTGCAGTATAGCCATCTCAGTGATCTGCTGGCTGATCTGTCATTTGACAAAAAATAAAAGATAAAAAATGTCTCAGAAGATCATAATTTCCTCGATTTTTGTTCTTTTGTCTTCAGTGAACACATCAGTGTTTGGTATCAATATAAAGAGAAAACATGATTTTACCTCCTGGCATAATGCAAATTTCTTTATCGGGTGTGGGAAAGGTGGAAACTTGGACAATGTGCAGAAATATTTACAACTTTCTGCTTTGCTTGGTGGTGGCCATTTTGTTGCCATGGTGACCCAGGTGTAGTCTGCAGGCTAGTTTTAAAAGTAATCAAATTAGTAACGGTAACGGCTATTTGAACGGTAAACGTGGCTCTTGAAATAAACTGTTGTTTATCGTCTAGCCAATACAACCGGTAATTTCCTTTTGGGTACCTCAAACTTAAAGAAATTGTAACATTTCAAAAACTTTAAATTCTCCTTACCTTAACTTCCGGTTAGAGAAAAAGCTGGTTATTGCAGTTTTAGACAGTTTCGTAAATATTCTCTAAATAATTTCTGCGCCTTACACAAAACCTCAAGAGCTTCAACATATCTGAGGTTTCACATTTAAGTCCTGAAAATACTATTTTTGTAATCAATTAGTTTAATCGACAGGATTTCTGATAGATACGAAACTGCGGTGTGAAGGTTATCCAGGTCGACGCCATTTCGCCGGTATCAATTTTGGGATGATTTTGCCCCAAAACATACCCAAAATGTTCCGTTCTTCGATTTTATTAAGGTCTGCCGTGAGGCAAAGATGCCTCCCAAAAAGCATAAGGACATATACGCAAAGAGCATTCATCGATTCCGTCAACAGAACAAGAAATATCAACAGGTAAAATAGGTCTGACTGCAGACTGCTGCAAGAAAAGCTTGAAAGGTAAAGAGTCAGAAACATCTTCAGAAACTTATACAACACTGAACAAGCATGCACCAGATGCAGTTATCATTGTCATGGCAATTCACAAATTGTGATGTTGCAGGCTATTTCTGCACCTGTCCAATGTTGCAAAAAGGTCTGAGCCAACATTACGTTCCAATTCTATTTTTCAGACTTTCGTCGACCAATCCGCATCAGTCCAGAATAACCTGGGGCCAGCAATTGTCATGTATCCGCTATTACAGTTCAGGTAAGGTTTACGAAGTGATGGTACAATTCATCATCGGTAATGTACACTTCCTCATTGTACTATGACTTTTGAACGTCATTATTTGTAAAAAAGTAAAAAGGGAACTTTACAAAGTTATTTTCATTTGACATAAAACTTGAATATTCAACTTCTGTCACTGAAGCTTTTGTTTTCTAAGACTCCTTAGAAATATTTTCCGAGATAATATATGACTATTCTCCAAGGAACTTTCAATATTGTCTCTATTTCTGTGCAGATGATCTCCCTACTCACCAAAAAATAGTCCTACCGGCCCTCTCGCCAACGATGGAGTTCGGTACGATCATTTCATGGGAGAAGAAGGAGGGTGACCAGTTGTCCGAGGGAGATTTATTGGCGGAGATTGAGACGGACAAAGCTACGATGGGATTCGAAACGCCGGAGGAGGGATACCTGGCAAAGATTATTATACCACAAGGAACGAAAGATATTCCTATCGGAAAGGTAGGCACTTTTCGAATAGAGTCAAAGCCGAAATTCAACCAACATCATGCTTATACTTGAAAAAGTGTAAAATATCAAAATCTAGAAGTGTACATTCTGAACATAAACATCAAATCCATTTGTCCGAGGGAAATAGTGCATTGATCTAATTTGAAGTATGATGAAAAGTTTTCAACAAAATCTATTGTTCCGTCTTTTAACCCTTTCAGTTGCTGTGCATCATAGTCGAAGAGGAAGGAGACGTGGCAGCTTTCCAAAACTTTCAAGCAACGGCAGCCGATGATGCGCTCATTGGCGGCGCCGCACCGAAACCGGCGGAACCTGCTGCACCTGCACCACCACCACCTGTAGCACCTGCACCGGCACAAGCTGCACCACCACCACCGACCCCAGTGGCTGCTCCAGCCGCACCTGTACCTGCTGCGCCCATTGCCGCACCCGTTTCGACGGGCGGAAGGGTTTTTGCGTCGCCACTGGCGAGGACGATTGCTTCAGAGAAAGGAATAGATCTCAGCGTAAGTACGAGGAAAATAAATTTTAATCGAGTTCGCTCCTTTGTATATAGAGGTGATCCAATCGGATCTTGTCATTACTGATTTCACCCTCGGACAAGAAGTCTGTTGTCACACATAGCCGCAATCATAATTGCTGGTCGCCGCGATTAAAATCACTCGTTTGTGCAGCGATTAATGAAGAGAGAGAGATTCAGCGATGTCATTACCGGTATGTTTCTGTCTCTTTCCAGTTGGTGCAAGGTACAGGCCCAGATGGACAGATCCGTGTCGATGACGTAAGAAACTTCGTACCGTCTGCCGCGCCTGGTGTGGCGGCGCCTGCGCCGGTTGTGATGCCACCTGGGGCCGCCTATGTTGATGTACCGATGTCCAGTATGCGGCAAACGATAGCCAAACGATTGGTGCAGTCAAAACAGACCATCCCGCATTACTATTTGAATGTTGACATACTTATGGATGATGTGCTAAAGTAAGTACTGTCAGACCTTTAGATTTGCCCCTAAGAAAAATTGTAATCGATTGAGTATTCTGTTGGCAGCAGATATACCAAGTGCTAATATGCCCAAGGCTAATAATGCATTGCGTCAGCCCTGGGCTTGTATTTTTCTGTAACCTGTAAATACTTTAGTTAATAAATCAAAATTATGTCTCAAAAAGAATATATATATACCAAGTCTTGATGTTATAGTCCCTTTAACATTCTTACACTTTTGTTGCAGCCTACGTAAGGAACTGAACGCTGAATTAGAAAAAGAAAACATCAAGGTTTCCGTCAACGACTTCATCATCAAGGCGGCTGCGTTGGCCTGCAGGAGAATTCCAGAGGCTAACTCGTCTTGGCAAGAAACGTTTATCAGACAGTGAGTATCGTTTGTGATAGTGGGCAAGTCACTTTGTATTGAAGGTTGTGAGGTATAATACAGAGTTCACATTGATGACTGCATGAATCTCATCAGAAGATATTTGACACTCGTGACCCCAGGTCCTTTCCGTTGACTGTTCCAGCTCCTGACCCGAGTGGATCAGATTCCGTTGTCTGAGCCCCGGAAATATTAAGACGTCTTTTGTCTCTTTTCCAGGTTTAACTCGGTCGATGTGAGTGTGGCTGTAGCGACAGATAATGGCCTCATCACGCCTATAGTATTTAATGCAGATAAAAAGGGATTATTGAGTATATCGTCAGATGTGATAAGCTTAGCGCAAAAAGCTCGGGAGGGAAAATTGCAGCCACACGAATTCCAGGTGAGGTCACGTCTCAAAATCAAAAAAGCCATTATTCTTATGACATTACGGCAGGCAAGACTACGTTATTTGCACAAAATGGCATCTTCTCAAGTGCGCTCTGTCCTTGCTCTGGTTGTGAACGCCCAAGTGATGGTCTCTGGCAGCAGCTTGGGAACCCCCTACACCACAAATATCCCACCTGTGTTGTTTTGCATCTGTCTCTATTTTTGAAACTCTTGTTTCAGGGAGGGACTTTCACCATATCTAACTTAGGCATGTATGGCATCAAAAGTTTCTCGGCAATTATCAATCCTCCCCAGGTAAGTAGCAATCATTGTTCGCTGCCCCGAGGCAAATCTTGCTGGGTATTTGATTTCGCTGATTTCAAGGGCATCATCGCTTAACCTTTGCAACAACCTGTGATCTGAGCATATTTGTACCTCGTGATAGAAACTGAGGCATCACCTCATCCTACTGTTTGTATCAAGAGGAAATTTACCAGATGCTTCATCTGGCCACAAGTCTTGTAAAACTTCCTTTTCAACTCCCAAACCTTTGCCCCTAGCACACTTGAATACAATTCTAGCTAGTGTGAGCTCAGCTAACTGAAGACTTGTGCACAGCATATTGAGTCCACGCTTTAAGCCTTTCTACAAATGAAAATACCCAAGAGATAAACATTGACCCTCTTCCTTTGTCCTTAAGCTCTAACCATTCTATAACCCTCCCACTCGTATTCCAGGCCTGTATCCTAGCTGTCGGCGCATCAAATCAAAGACTCATCCCGGATGAAAATGCAGCAGAGGGATACAGATCTGCAAGCGTTTTGGGTGCAACTTTGAGTTCGGACCATCGGGTGGTGGACGGGGCAGTCGGTGCTCAGTGGCTGGCAGAGTTTAAGAAATTCTTAGAAAAACCACAAACAATGCTGTTGTAATAAAAACTGTTGACTTAATCTGATATTACTATGTGGATATCTTGGTACAGCTAAGAAAATAAAGGCATGCTTGTGCTGCTTAGATGTTTAATGTGGTGAAGGACAACAGAGTCAACTCGTGATTATTTCCCTGCAGGTCGATCCTATGACTTGGTCTTTTGCTGTGAATACGAGTGTTCAGTGATTTCAAAGATTTTCTACAAACTGTGCAAAACAGTAACAGTTACAGAGACGATACTAGTCACAAAACTACGCAAAAGCTTTTCAAAATGACTGACATATAAAGTTGCTTATGAAGTATTCTTGATACCCATCATGATTTTTTTAGTACCAGAGTTTACCATGTTTATCTATTGATGTAATGGCCCAACTGGATAACCTTATGACATATTATTTGAAATAATAAGGGCAGTCAAAATCATTGGTGAACAAAATAACGGTGGTTGTGATGAATATATTTGGATCCAAAATAATTGTAGTTGCATCTACTGGGTGAGGATGCTGGTTTTGGGCAGGTAAGAATAGCTTTTTGGAATGCTCCCTGGAGCATTGATGGACAATTGGGGGGGGGGGGGTTATGTGTTGACTTCCAGTCTAAAAAATGTGAATAGCAGCTGTACATAATGTGTTATGTATGAGAAAGAAGAAGAGAAATAAGGTAAACTACAAGCCCTTCTCCTGTAGTTAGAGTTTTGAGGTGAACGCCAGGCAGTCGTTCGGTTTTTGGTACCGGTAATTAAGTAGGTTGTCTTGGAGACTACTGCCGTGGAGTCCCAGAGTTTTGTAGCCAGGGTGGTGTCCTTGGGCCAATATTCCTCCCTATTCTTCATCGGGAGCAGGTCTGAAGCGCATGAGCTGGTGTCTGGTCAGCTACACATTCACATTGAGCAGAGTCTTTGAAGGTGTTTCTTAAAGCAGCAGTACCCTGTTCAAGTTGGAAGATTGTCACCTGTTTCTTCCCCTCTAGCTGGGTGATGTTGTCAGCCTGGGGGTTGTGAAAGCCCTTCCATCTGTCAACAAATGATCAAATAAATGTGCTCTATCTGGCGTGATAAACCTATGTATATTAATGTATTTAATTTGTCATGTTAAGTTTTTAGAAGTAAATAAATAATGTGTGTGTATACAGCAGTCACCGATGATTGTTTCTTTTTAGAATTTCGTACATGGCAATATTTATATTTCCTGTTTATCAGGGCTTTGACATGTAATGATTGGCAAGGCTAGGCCCCAATAGGACCAATGAATTGATCAATGAAGGTGTGGTGACAGAAGTCCACCGAACTGGTTGTGACAGACTGGCAAAATTGTTTCATCACAGAACCAGGGCATTGATGTACCAAAGTGCTCACTAAGTCAAAATCTCGTTGACAAACTGTTCTTTTGTCTCTGGAAAGTTCACCTAGCAAAGACATGGAAGGATATGTGTGAAACCGTGGATTTGACTGGAGGAAGGTTACAATACTGATTGTGAAAACCAGGACACACTTCGTCTCAAGACCTGGACTGGCTGTGACTAATCACATCATACAGAAGTGGATTTGACTGGAGGAAGGTTACAATACTGATTGAGACAACCAGAGGACACACTTCGTCTCAAGACCTGGACTGGCTGTGACTAATTACTTCATACAGAAGTGGATTTGACTGGAGAAAGGTTACAATACTGATTGAGACAACCAGGACACACGATCGCCTCAAGACCTGGACTGGCTGTGACTAATCACATCATACAGAGAAGTGGATTTGACTGAAGGAAGGTTGCAATACTGATTGAGACAACCAGGACACACTTCGTCTCAAGACCTGGACTGACTGTGACTAATTACTTCATACAGAAGTGGATTTGACTGGAGGAAGGTTACAATACTGATTGAGACAACCAGGACACACTTCGCCTCAAGACCTAGACTGGCTGTGACTAATCACTTCATACAGAAGTGGATTTGACTGGAGGAAGGTTACAATACTGATTGAGACAACCAGGACACACTTCGTCTCAAGACCTGGACTGACTGTGACTATTACATTATACGGAAGCCCTACAGGGCATAGTAATCTTGACCCTCCATGTATTGACATAGCTCAGCTTCAAAGGTGGGGGCAATACCACTGGGAGTTCAGTATGGAGCATAGTATGTCAACAACACCTCCACCGTCTTCGGTCCGTGATGATCCTGTCCAGTTCCTACAAGAATAGACTCCTGGGCCAATCTATTTCACCATCCTTATCATATCTCCTTATGTACTTGGCAACAGGACGAGGTCAGTTCACTGTGTCTAGAGTGTCTTGAAGAGTTGCCCAAATCTTCATGACACTCTCCAGGTTCGGTCTCCAGCTGTATGTACCAAGGTTTTCCCTATGTTCTCTTCCCTTGTGGGTTCCATGTGAGAGCTTGTAAGGTATTATGCTGGAACTGGCAAACTGGAAAGAATATCCTAAGAGGCAGCAGTAATAGAAAGTCCTCCACGAAAATGGCATTAACAAACACATATCAGTGACTGTTACAGCCAGGACATGGGTGGGAAGTTCCCAACCACATCGGCTGTGACGGCCATGCAGGGTGTCATTGGTGGAAAGTTGCGACTGCAGGAAGAAGTTCAGCACCAAACTGCCCGTGACTAGCAAATACTTTTACTCCGGTTTTGTACAGGAAGGCCTAGTGTAAATGTACATGGAGATTTAAATAAAAGCATTTGCAAGTCTTTATTCATATCACCCAGTGGCTGTCACTGTAGGAAGCCAACTGAGACAAACAGACGGTACTTCACCACAGGACACTGGCATACTATGACTGGGACTGCAGGAAGTTCCCAACCACATTGGCTGTGACAACCAGGCAAGGACACGGTGAAGTTGTGACGAGGCACAAGGGCATGTTGACATCATTTCCAGGAGCTTGAGGGTATATTTCATTGCCAGGATATAAGGGTGGAAAGGCATCACAAGCAGTGGTGGATGCCAGGTGTGGCGTTTATACCATGACACCAGACAGGGGAGAACCCAAATCAAGACAGCCAGCCACCCAGGCCAAATCTGTGGTGACGGGACAAGGTGGTCAATGCCAGCTGGACTCTTCTGCAGTCTTATTTCGTCTTCTGAATCGTCTTTACTCTTACTGGGCGAGAGGACGAGGTCTGTCCACTGCGTACCGAGTAGAGCCAGCCTGAAAACCATACATAGTCATACGATGAATTTGAAGTTATGCCTGTGCATGACATTATTGGAGGAGGCCAGGGGCGTTGGAACAAGCAGCATTATTTCATGGAAAGAGGGGACTTCCCCCACTTCTGTCTGTCCACGGCAGCCATGTCCACTTACTGGCCCATCCCATCAACCCGTCATTGCTTGTGGACATGACACTAGCATTTAATTTTCGCCTCTGTGATCCAGACACTGGGTGATATGAATAAACACTAGTAAATGCTTTTACTTCTATTTTGTACAGAAATGCCTAGTGTAAATGTACGTGAAGTTTTAAGTAAAAGCCTTTCCTAGTCTTTATTCATATCACCCAGTGTGTCAATGATACAGGACCGGACCAAGCGTATCCTATAAAGAGGGATCTAGAGTATTCTTCAAACTCTACAAAATCAATGAAAACGCCTTCAATTCGTTTATTATTTTATTGACATCTACATTTACATTTACATGTACATGTTATATCTTTTTACAAAATTCAGTATTGACACAATTTAGCCAGTACAGAGACTGGCAATAGGACTGTTGTACATGTAGTAGGCCTATGTGTGACAGACGCACTTCAATGAGCTCAACAGTGTCAACACAGTATTCTTTATTTTCTAAGCCAGTGTTACCAGATCTAGGAATTTAGAGCTTGGGGGTTTAAGGGCCTAGCTTTATTTATTTGGGGTATTTTTAGATTGGTTCTTACAGGGTAATTCAGTAGTCGGCCTATTTCCTTTGTGATTCTAATATTGGGTGTAGGCCTACGTGGGTTCTCCCTGCCTGTGTTCTGGGCCATTTGACCAGTTCATGTCCGTGTGAGAGGTTTAAAATATATATCTATATCATTTACAGAAGTGTCATAAGTTATTGCTCTGAAGAAGAAAGTCGATTGTCATCCGGAAGAAGCAGTTTGTCTGTCCCGGGCTACACCAGCACAGAGTTACATGTACACGGCCACTTACATGTACGTCACTCTCTTACAATGTTGCAGTAAACTGTCACAACAGGTTTTAACATGAACGAAACCAGTATGCAGCTGCGTGATAGTTAAACTACATCAAGTTCTCAAAACAGCAGATCTCAATGGAAGGACGACACTCAGTATCCACTGACTAACAGACTGAAGACTTCAATTTTACGTACAGATCATACTTCAGACTCTTTGCAGAAGTGAAGTAACTTTTCTTAAGATTTAGTCCAATAAAAAACAAATCCACATCCAGCTGAGCAATATAGTATCCACAATCCTGGGCCTAATTTCAATCTGATTCGTTCCCATCCAGCAAAACCGCCTCCTCACACTGGCACGGGCAATGAGGTAGCAACGAGCGGTAGGATTTCTGACGTCTTGAGTCTCCAGTTGTCGATATGCTTCGAGACCTTGCACCAGGCTTCTCCGTGATGAGGCTCAATCACTGTGCACCTCTTCAGGACCTCGTCTTGCTGTTCCTGTACAATGGAAAAGAATTACTCAGAATATTTCAAGGAATACGAGTGTATAAGAGAAGTAAATATGATGGAGACCACGTTGTCATATCATATCATTTCCAGGCGTCGTAATCCTATAGGATTTTTGCCGGAGGTATGGAGCCCACTATAGGCTACTGCCCACCTATGTGGGATCTTTTACTTGCCCTGGCATAGACACTCAGGTACAAGGGACCACGGCTTTTAGTCTCATCCGACAGACCCTCGAGTATTTCATACGTTGTACGTGTTGTGAACAGCCAGGAATTTTAGTTTCCTGAAAGCCACGCCGGTTCATCCAGAAATACAATCCTGGGCTCTCGGCAATCTTAGCCACATTACATGCAGACTCAAGACAAGTCTCTTGACGTAGCTTGATCACATTCAACTATAAATACTTTTAACAGAGGCCCTTTTTTCATCAATTGAAGACCTTCTTTTGGGCCACGACTGTGGAGAGTGAACTCGCTCCAATTTTTGTTAACAGAACCTACCTCTGCGCCATGCATCAGCTCGAACTTATAGAAATTCGACCAAGCGTCTCCGGAGTCCTGGTCGAGCTTGACCGTCCGTGTGAACCATTCTCTCGCCTTATTGATCTTCCTTTCTGCCCAGAACAATTTCGAGACCGCCAACAGAACGTGGGGATCGTGCTCGCACTTCTTCAGGGCGTCGACGGATTTTGTTTTCCTCTGCGGCCTGGCCTCCATGAAGATTGCCTCTGCCCAAAGAATGCCTGACGAGCCACATTCTTGCATTGCTGGAATGAAATGTTTGCTGGTTACCGAATATTAAACCTTTGGGGCCTGAATTTATTTTCTGAAGAAAAGTTTCCTCAACTTTCACAAGCTACACAGAAAAAAACCTGGTGAAAAACGGAGCGATATGAGCTTCACAGCCCTCCAAAGAGGCCAGAGCTGCAGCAGAGCCATCTATACTAAGATTGACACACTACACTTTAATGTGTATTCAATACAATGAGAATGGTTCAATCTTGGCCATCATGCCGTGCGGCAAGACCCAGCCCCAACAGGTTAAAACTAGAGCAAAACAACCCATTGCATATTCCTCTGATGGCATTCATTAATGAATAAGCGAGAAAACAAAACATTGAACGAAATCAGCAGTGAAACACTTCACTTATATACGTGGGAGTTTTGAACAGCCCAGTAAAAACCCAAGGCAGGAAGAGCAGTGTCCCCATTCACGTACAAAGTACTCTCCAAAACCTTGCAGACTTCAAGAGGAGGAGACCATTGGCAGGAGGACAATGCAGGCATCGTTTTAGCACCACTGAACCCTGGACGAATTAGAAACCCACCTTTTGCCATCAAAGTTTGACCAATGTTCTTGAGACCTCCTCGGTTCTCAACCCGCACCGCCTCGAGCCAAAGCTCCGGAGAATGAGGGTTCTTCAACCGTGCTTTCTCTAGGATGGACCGGGCTTTCGTGATGTTCCCACTTCGTTCCTCTAATCGCGACAGAAGAAGCCACAGAGGAACGGCAGCCGGACACTTTTTCAACTGAAAAGAATCAAGAAATTTATGAGACTTTATCAAGAATTATAAATTTTCAAGTTATGGTAAAGGCGTCAGATTCATAATCTATGATTAACAACGTGATCTTGAAAAGAGGGTCAAATTAAAACCTGTATGATGTGTGATGTGCTCTTGCCTGGAGTACCTACCATAAAATTTTCACTGGAACGGGTTATCATTTCAAGACATATCACACTTTTTATGATGCATCAGTTTGGCCGACTGGTGGCCAAGCCAAATTCAGATCACGCTGAAACTTTGTGGCCGATATCATCTGGCGCAGGGGTACATGTGTACAGAGTTTCAACTCAATAGCCCTAACGGTTACCAAACGTGACCACTGAATAGCTCCAGCTGTTACAAAAATCAAAATGCTAACAGAAGGTCACCCACAACCTCCTTGCGCTGAATATAGAGAGAAAGGGGTCAACTATCTCAGAAAAAGGTATATAGAACCTACCCCTTGGTTGTAAGCAGCTCTAGCTCCATTCAGATCCTTCTGCTGCTCATCAATCTGGCCTTTCATCATCCAGAGCTGAAAAAGAGGCAAGACTAACAATAAGTAATTGTCACAACATCCCTATTTTCTGAGCTTCTCTTATGTGTTTGTCAGTTTGCACTGAGTTTCCCCGTTTTTTTTTTAGACCTTGCTCAAAAACCAGTTTAATTCGGTTGTTTTTCTATGCTCCAATTGGACGATTTTTCATGTGGTCATCAATTGAACCAATCAGATTTCTAGTTTAATATATGGCTCAAAGTCCTCAACATTTCCACTACGACACCTTTTGCGACATTCACTGAGTTAAAACTGACCTCACAGAACTTCTTTCTTCTGTGCCATCAGTCCTTACCCTTGTGGATCAGCAGACGGCCTGTAAATATCTCCATTTTAAGACAAATTTCGTGTTATATTTACCTTTGGAAAGTCTGGGTAATGTTTGACCGACTCCTCGAGCAGTTCCTGTGCCTTCTTCATATCATTCAAACACCACTCGAGCTTCACAGACTTCATCATCACACGAGCCGTGGGGGCGCTCGATCGCGCCTTCTGCAGCAGACGCCGCGCCCGTTCAAACTCATTATTCTCGCTCTCGAGTTTGACGGCAGCCAACCAGATCTCTTCGCTGTTCGGATTGGCCTGGAAGGCTAACGCTAGGATGCTTCTTGCCGCTGGTACGTCATTCTGAAAATAAGAACCAGTTGTTCAGTTTCTTGACAAGCTTGGAAAGTTTGGTGCGGGAACTGCCGATGAACATGAGAAACCATGCAGGAAACCACACGGTTTTCACAGGCGTTGGATAAATTTTGAGGTGAGATACTGGCTCAGCAATGGTAACTGACCAGAAGGCCTGTGGAGAGGGAACAGACCTTAGGCTTGGATCGGAACTGGGCTGAAAGAGTTGAGAAACAGAGCGACTTGTGATGAACTATTCCTCCCTGGACAAAACCATGGCAAAAACCTTTATAATAACCTGCAATAATTACTTACATGTAACCTTAATGACCAAATAAAACTGCAGAGACAAAACTGTACTAAATTAAACTACTCACTGCCATCCATTTGGACTTTGCGCCCATAAGCCACAGGACTTCAGCCTTTGGGCAATGAGCCACGGCCCTCTGCAGCAGAGCCTCAAGGGAGTCTCGGGTTCCGTGATTCTTCTCAAAATAGGCCGCTCTCAGCCAGATGCTTTTCTTGCTGGCGAATTCTTGCAGGGCAAACGCGTAAATTGCCCTAGCACATTCGACGGCCCCGTTGGTGGCACACTAGAAAAGAGATGTATAAAGATTTTTGGACAGGATGAACAAAGCAAAGAGCTAAGCAAGCAATATTTAATGAAACTGACATGACTGCTTTGTGCATTTACAATGTGGCTTGCATGGGGTTTGGATGGGAGGCTAACATATCAGGTCCTACCAGTCTCAGTGATCAAAATATCAGGTAGAAAAGGGTTGATTTCTGTGTCGCACAGTCTTGGCAACAGATTAAGCTATAAATATCATTTCGAAGTTTTCTCAAACTTACACTTTCTGCGTCTTCCATCCATGTGTGTTTCCTATCTTCATCCTCAATACCCACACTGATAACTGATTGCCTGGAAAAAACAAAGCAGACAGCTTTTCAAAGCCTGGTCTACATTTGTTTACAAACATCAGTGAACTTTCTCTTTGGTGATGGTAACGAAAAGTTTGGTGCGGTGGGCCAGAGTTCGCAACAACGTTTTCTCAAGGTATGGTGGTACCTCTGATATTCAAGAACTTTTACCAGTGTGCAACACAAGGTAGGGTGGCCAACAATTAATAGAAACCCTTTACAAAATTCGAGAGCAAGGTAGGGTGGCTCTTCCAAGGTAGAGTGGTAAGCTGTCAACGTAGTCGTAGGGTGGGATGCCGTGACAAATGGCCTTGCGGAGAACATTGCAGGTGTGTAAAATGAGATCAACAAGGACTTTTTTCGCAACATATCAACGTAAACAACTCACACAATCTCCTGACAGGTGTTGATACTTCCCGCCTTCTCGCAATCCTCCGCATCTTTGATCCACTGATCGCGGTTGATCTCAACCATGTTCGCTCGCAACGACTGCAGCGCTGGAGGGAGAAATATTCAACGATTATATTTTCTCTCCTAACACTTTCCCTTTCGAGGGTTTGGGCAGTGTACCATGCCCCTGGCCTGCACCCTGTATAGACAGGGCAGCCTAGATCCCAACTTGGTTTAGGAAAGGTTTCAATGTGAAATAGCCTGAATGCAGGCGAGGTCTTTGAAGAATTAGTGCAGTGCTGCCATCTGGTTTTTTCAGGTGTAACCGCCCAAAAAACTACAGAAACTATGGTGAAAGATAGAACTTTGGGAAACTGTTGCAGTACAGATTACTGTGGGTCAGTAGTAGTAGTAGTAAGCAGAGTACAGACCAGGTACATACCATGTGCAGTTGCAAAAGTGTTGATAAAATGGGCCACAATATTATAAAAATATCAAACAGGGCCTACCTCTGGCAATGATCTTCTCCACCATGTGTATATTTCCATTGGCTTCCTCCAACTTTGCGGCAGTGATCCAAATCTGTCGATCCGTTGGAATGTTCTCTCTCGCCTTGTTCAAGACTTTACGTGCATTTTCGTACGTCTCGAGCCGCGCAAGGGCCAACCACAACTGGAAAGAAACAGGAAATCTTTCAGATAACATAGTGTTTCTTCCAGATGAAATAGAAGGGCGCAGAACCTTGCCCCACAAGAAGTTCTCCCTGCCTTTTTTAGAACAGCTAATGCATTTTCTAATACAGAAGGGCGCAAACTTGACCATGCTAACGATGACAACAAAGTAGGCTATGCATGGATAACATCACGTTCAGCGGACACCTCTCTACTAAGGACACCAGTTTGGTGCCGAATTCGTTGTTTCCATTCAAGTTGACCATATTAGATCAGGATATCTCTCGAGCTTTTGCATATTCTGACAGATCTTACCTCCACACTTGTCGGACAGCACTCGACCGCTCGACTCAACATAATCCTGGCGTCTGTCTCATCCTCCAGCTCCACAGCGGCCTTCCACAGTCTAACAGAGTTTGGAATATTCTCAAGCGCTAGAAGGGAAAGAAGGAAAGAAATGGGTGAGGAACACCATTGCTCAGTGAGTATGACTTAGAGATTAGATTTTGAGCATAAAACAGCAACATTTCACCCCACTTGAGCAAATGTAACCCCATCTTACAGTACCGTTTTCGAAAGTTTACACAAAGAATTCATTTTACGAACCTTTCCTGAACACTCTCTTCTTTGGCTTTAATTCCATTTCCAGATCGGCGGCTTTGATCCAGATTCTGACCGAGTGGGGTATCTGTCGGACTGCCTGTGTCACGACTGCCTTGGCTTGATCTCCTGGCTGGAAGAAATAACCAATACAGTGTAACCTCACTTAGCGGACACCTCATTAGCAGGACAACCTCTCTTAATAGACTGTGTGGTTCTGGTCCCAAATGGGTCATTTCTACATTATTTGACCTCTGTCAATGACCTGACGTCAATCAGGTAACCCAGATACCATAATTAGGTCACAACAATAGAAGTTTGATATTTTCTACAAAAGTGTGCTGACATGTTCAAGGTATGTTATGTATTCAGTATTCTTAAGAGGTTTTCCCTTCCCTGACGAAGAAAAATTTCTTTCTCCACCAAAAATCTAAAAATATAATTGGTGTGGCCTTACCATGAGCCTGGCAGCCTCCAACCAGATGTCCTCACTCTTCACACACTCCTCACAGCCCTTCATGATAAGATTCCTAGCTGTCTGGAGCTTGCCTGTGACCTCTTCAAGACGAGCCGATGCAATCCACGCAGGCGGATGCTTGGGATTCGTCTCGCGGACCGAGCGGAGGAGCAAGCGTGCCTTCTTGACGTCGTTTATATCACCGCCGTGATTTGGGATCATAGATTGTAGATCAGTCAGGTAGCCTTTTGGGTCAACTACTGTCTGTCCACTGACGGAGTCAGAAACCTACGAAAATGTTGAAATCAATCAAAATTGAACCAAAAGGCATGCAATTATGGTAAATTACATCAATTAGATATGTTACAGACCAGATACTTTTAACAACAATGAGTTGCGTCATGCTCCAATTCTAATCTACGTTAGATTTGGTAACGTATGTATTTACTCTGTGCCAAATGTGATATTTAAAGAAACGACTTCTACATCTCAAAACTGTGCTGAATTCATTTCTTGATCAGTGCCACCCTGCTGGAGAGGCTGAACTTTACTGAGTTATGGGGTCTTCCTTTGGCGCAATGCAGAAACATCAAAGACTGACCTCATAAGTCGGGCATTTTGTTCACCACAATTAAAGAGCTCCACCACCAGGGGGCGCTGATCAGGAAGAGACAAATTTGCCGAGTGCGATATAATCAATACGGTTCAAGTTGATTTTTAACTGAAATATACGCACCTGTGTTAACTTGATGTCCATCAACGTGTTCCTGGCCTGGCCAATCTTCTTCATATCAATATCGGCTTGAGGAGTTCCGGTACCCGGGAAGGGGGACACCAGGCCACCATATCTCTGCTCCATCACATCCATGGCAGTCGTGGTTTCACCAGACATGGCTGCTTGGTGTAACACTGAGTCAGGCACTGGAGTGTATCTGTAAGATACAGCAGAACCTCACTTAAAGGGGGTACGCCGTTCGTAATTATTTGTGGTCCAGGATAATAGAAATGCAGTTACACACAATGCCATAGTCCAGTTATCATGTATCCAAATTTGCTGAAACTTGGTATGTATAGTATTTGTATATCTGTCTACACAACAACAATGTTGAAATTTATATTCAGCACGTGTTAACGCAATTTCAAATTTTCAAATTCAATTACAAATTTCTAATTTTTAATGAACGCAAGGCCTTTAAAGGTAAAAGATGGTTCAAGGTAATTAAGACATAAACAACTTACTTCTCTTTTCGAGGATTTCGCTGTTTTTTCGTTCTGGCGTCGCCAACTTCTGGGATGTTCACCCATTCTTCTGATGAGACTTGCGCCAATTCTCGCTGAAATTCAAGTATAATCCAAGGTTTAGATGATTAAAAGCCTTGTTTTTCCCAGCAATTCAAGAAACTAATTTTTGGGGTAAATTAGCCAAATCCTAGAAATTCATGAAATTTTAATTCATGGAAGTAAGGTAGAATGGGGTAATTGTAGCCCCGGTTTAATTGTAGCCCTTGCCTATGATATTGATTGATATCCCCACGCATCATACAATGCAGGGGCTACAAATAAACCGGGGCTACAATTACCGCATTCTACCTCATAATGGTCCCTGATCTTAGCAGAAGGTTTTCAACTCACCTTCAAATCGGAAAACTGCTGCTGGATCTTTGGACGTTCCTGACGATATTTCTCCAGCTCCTCCTGAAGCCGCGCCTCTCGTCGCTCTTTTCGCTTCTCCTCCATCCGTTTATCGATCGCTTCGTAAATTTGGTCAGCTTCCTCGTCGTCTTTATCATAAGGATCTTTACCGCACAAACTTCCACCGAAACCTGTGAACTGGAGGACGAAGGGAACTTGGAATTCATTGCCAAATGATGTGATTTTAAAACAGCTCGTTTGAGTAAACGTAAAATACCAAAAGGATCGTTGGAATTGCAAATTTTCAACTTTAGTAGAACCTGCCGACTTGTTGTGACTTAAATAGATAACTTGTTGACTAGAAATCGAACCTGAACCAACACAAGTTCTCCACCAGCATCTTTCTTACCTCATCATAATTTGCTTCATTCAAATCTTCATCATCGTCTTCATCATCGTCTTTTTTCTTCTTCGGTGGCGCGTGACGGTCATCCCTGTGGGCGAGACGCAGACAAAGAGATATACAACAAGTAACTTTTCAAATCAAATCAAATCAAAATTTAAAATAAAATAAAATCGAATCGTTGTCTTGTGTTTCAGCTAATGAGCTCAATTCTGAAAAATATTGAAAACAGAAACCCTCCCATGCACTTTCAGCACCTCTGAGGCAAAAAGTCAACAAAATGTGAATCCATACAAATTTACTTACGAGATGTCATCAGCATCCCTGGCTGGACCGATATCAGATCGGGTGGTGAAACCTGTAGCTCTGGAAAGGAAAGACTTTGGATTTAGTAAAATAAAAACAATACCGTAATTCAAAAGAACAACCTGGTGGAAAATGTATCAATCATGTGGGCCACGGGTCGGGATTGTGTCACATTGTGTGTGGCAAGCCAGAGATCACGTATCTCAGGCAAGGATTGACCTGCATACGGATAGCCCGGCCTATACTCTAATTTACTTTGCTCTAGATTTTCAAAAGGACTGAGCGGTGCCGTGGTCAACAACATAGCAGGTGCTCACAGGGAGGAACCTTTCTTTGTTTTGCCTCTGCTACACAGTACTTTGTGTGTGTAAATTCACCATTTCAATTTATCGGATAAAATAAAATCTATAATCGGACACTACTTGACACCCGATATCTCAAAAGTGGGAGACAGCAGCAACTAAATTTCAGGACATATGAATTTTGTGTATATATATCTTCATGCCTACCCTCTTCCTAGACCGGGAACATAACCAAGTGGAGCTGGGAGTCCAATAAACTCCTTCTTTCTCTTCGAAACCATTGACTGGACCGCCATCTTGTGCGTCGGCTTTGCGTACTCCTCTGTGCGGAAACTGGCCTGCAGATTACCATAGATCTGCAAAGGTTTCGTGGCGGGAAATTTAAATTCAGGCCACGTGGTTTTAACCACTTGTCGTCTAATTATGCAATTCCAGGATAATTGCAAGTTACTGGCGGTGGCGCCCTCTAAGGTCGAAAGATCGACAGATTTTTCTTTAACAACAGTTGTGAAGAAAAAGCTTCAACCGTCACTGGATTGCCCCACCTGGAAAAAATTGGCATGTGGGTGTGTTGGTATGTGGTATGTCGTTTTAGATACTGCCGTCTTAGGCCAACAGTACACTCCAGACGCAGTGGACTGACCTCGTCCCGTCAGTCAACCGGTAGAGGGAGGACGATCAGGATGACGAAATGGACTGGAGGAGTCTAGTGTCATGGAATAGGTCTTCAGGTGTTCTGGTTGTGACTTTGTCCTCATAAGACCGATATCGGATGAATGCCGTTATTGAAATCGAACACTGCAACAGAATCTTCCCTGTGCGGTATCATCTGAATGATGATCTGTTATGTGTTTCCAACACCACATGGGTCATCTTGGGATAATCTACTCCTTTAATTAAAGGAGGTAGTGGATGATAGTTTGAAAGCAAACAAATAATTTCAAACCACATGCGATTCTGGATAAATTCTGCTTTAATATCTACCATTCCCATAACACAGCTGATGATGATAAAAAACAATCATGCAAAAAACTCAAAAGGAAAATTGGACAATTCAACGTACCTTTGCATACATGTGTCCTCATGTGGTCACCCTCCTAAAATCGCCCTAACTGTTCCAACAAGACTTTTTCCAAAAGCACCTGGTGAGATCTGAGCTCACAAACTGTTCCCCTTTGGCAGGGCAATTCTAAACAGTTTCAGTCCCATGGACAGGATGTTTCATTTTTCTGACTAACTGTGGACTGATATTTTAGGGGTGTGACACACCGCAGGCTGCTTTCAATTACATGAATTTTGTATCTCAAATGACTTTTTGTATTTGTATTCAAGACAAAATACAAATGGAATACTATTTATCTGGTTTTGCTCTGTCTTTACAAAACTACAAGTATTTTATTTTCAGAGGAAGTGTTTGGTTTTTCTTGGTGAAATCCGGCAAGTACATCTTCTGACCATCATGCAATTGAAAAGGCCTGCACGACATATGCAAATGAAATGTATTTGTGGAAAAGTTCACAACATCTATTACACAGCACGACATTCTGTTATCAGGAAAACTGTCATGTTTGCCATGACAACACTGGTGTTTAATAGAGAACACCGATTTTCTGGGGAACACTGTTGCTGTTTATACCGACACAGGGTATACATTTGTACTGTGCAGACTAATGGGACACCATCCTTTTGACTTTCTAGAAAGCATTGTTGCAGCAACGCCCCTTACAATAACTATTTGGCAATGTCGCAATATTGATTGACAACACTCCTGTTCACTTGGAGTTCAACAGCACAGAAACCGGTCTGTCATAACCATATCTCAGGAAAATTCTATCACACTCCCTATCTTTCTGTCTTTATAGGACAACACGTCAAGATGTTGCAAAAAATACACTTTCTAATGCTGCAATATCGAGTGTAACAATGGAAACTCTGAAAAAGTGTCTGACTGCAAATGGTTGTATCAAATAATGTTTTCAAAGATTTGAGCACACTTTATTTTATTTGATCATAGCGATTACGAATACATCGTTTTGGCTGAAGATACATATAATGTTATTGATTGGCACAACAGACGCGAGCAAGAGAGCGTTTTAAAAGATCTGAGTTCAGTTTTTCATATTTGTTTACGAACACATCGTTGTGACTGAAGATATATAAAATGGTTTTCATTGGCACTTTCAAGAATGTGTTGTATGAGAGAAGGTGAAACCCCTCAAGTCATTCCAATGAGACAGGGAGCGTGGGGTAACAATGAATATGCAAACGGACAGGGTATTCCAGCGGTCTCCGTCAAGACTAGGATACGATAAAAAGTTCATTTCCATTCCAAAATGGAGCTACTACAACCATTTAGTTTTAGAAATCTAAATGCCATCCCTGGCAAGCGCGGGAGGGGAACTATAATTATAGCACCCGTTTTTAAAGAAAACAGCATTACAAAAACAAACAAAAAACAACAGCGACCAGGTGAAAAGACCACCATCTCTAATTGCTAAATCGCATCGGATTTTTAACTCTAGTTCTTCAGTTGTGGACTGTTTTAAGGAAGATTATTCATTCAGCATTTTGGGACCTTGTTGAACCTAAACCCCTTGGGAGGCCTCTCCCTAAGGAAGGGGCACATGTATGCATATCCTTCTCCAAAAAGATTTACACTTTTTGTGTGTTGACTATATCGTATTTTTACATTACATGTACAGATAACAGCAACAGAAGGGCTGTTTTGCAATATCCAGGGCTTTTGCCAGGTGAGCTCCACTGAGGAGTCAAGAGGGGCTTTCAACCATGTGCGCATCCCCGCAACTTTGGCAGGAATGTGCACTCTTTGCCTGCAAACTTAAGGACACGAATGTGCATACCCAGATTGCCTCCCCGGGCCTAGGTGAACTTCCTAGGTGCCACTTATGTCAAGGGTTAGTTCAAATACAACATTCCCATGAGTATGTGACCAAAGCACCAACAATGTTGAGAAAAACAAAGTTTTAAACTTTGCATCAGAAGAAAAAAATTTCATTTGAAAATCAGATCCTCACAAAGTGGCATGAAGGACAGGATTTCAAAAATTTCTCTGCAATGCCATGAAAACAGCTATCTTGACCAGTTATATGTGCACCAATGAATGAACATAATTTTGACATCAGAAATAGACGAAACGACCAACAAGAAATTGGGACCAGGAAGAAATGAATAGCCTCTAAATTCCTCCTATGTCAAAATTCATCCGAACAGAATGTTTTTTTCATGGTAGACAAAACTCTGGTAATGGTTTACTAATAGTTGGGGTCCACATAACCCACACGAAGACTAGAGACTAGAGACTGGTCGCGATCGAGGTCCTGGCCAGACTTGTTTGCTTGCGAAATGTTGTCCATTGGAAGCAGCATCTGTCCATTTATCGTTCCATTACACCAATAAGTGGAATCGACCAAATAGTCCCGACGGGTTACAGGGAACGCCTGGTAGAGGGAACACCTGGTAACTGGGAACATCTGGTTAAAGGGAACACCCGGTAACAGGAAATACCTGGTAAAAGGGAACACCTTGTAACAGGGAACACTTTTACCACATGAACGATTTCCTCTTGGCAAGTCTGTCCAATGAAACACTCAATTTTCACAATCTCTCGCAACCCTGGGCAGAACCTGACATACTCTACAGCTAAAAACAATGAATGGCTATACAGCGGCGCCACCTACCATATAGTCTAGACACTGCATTGTACATTAAGATACAAATTCAAACGATAACAATTGTAATATAATCACGTACCAGGATGAAAAAAGTCGTCATCGGCTTCTCGGGACTACTTTTTCCATCGAGGAAATGTCTATTGATACGCATAAACGGCTGATAAAAAATCATGGTTCTGAAATTCTTGAGTTGGCTCCAACACAAGCGTGGCAAAATCTGCCATACATTTGTACGAGACATTGTACCGTATTGTACACAGACGACTGGTCACATGAAGTGAAACTTGGCATGGACACTCAGCTGCTATGCTTCAACTTCAAGGCCAGAACCGTCATCTCTTCTGCAGATTTTTTAAGGCTTAGCTCCACTTTCAATGCCAACAACAATAATACACGACTAATTCATGTACGAGATATCGAGATATTGTTTAGAAAAAGGCTCATACGGCAGACGTTGTGAAGCGTGTTGAGGTAAAGGGAAGAATTGGAGTCTCAGCCTCCAATAAGACTAGAAATTGTTATATTTTTCATGAGATACAGTGGTGTTAACAATAGAACGTCTGAATTGCGATACAAGAATCTACCGAAAGCCCTATAGGCCCCAGAAACTTCATAAAAGCCTCAAATAATCTGCAGAATAATGTCCAGAACACAGTATGGGCCTATGAGTCTTCAATAAAATTATGTGCTAGAAACGATGAAAAAGCTCTCGGAATTCTTTTCTAGTTTTCAATATAGGCAATTTCTCACACTGATAGTCCCCAGTCGTTGCAGCTGCCTTTACAAAATCTACGGCCCCAAACCCACTAATGAGTTTGTTAAATCTGAAACCCCAATTCAAATGGATGTAATTTTATCACATTCCTGACAGGACAACCTTTCGTGAAATAAATTTTGGGTTAGTATGTTTTACATCAATAACGAAGCACAACTGCAATACAAGACTTCACTCAAGTACCAAGTCATGATCTTATCGAGGAATTTTTTCATCGGTCTAAGCACACTTAAGAAAACAATTCACACGCAAGTCAAAACCTGCATGCAAAAATTACACACAGAGTATAGCAGATAGTCTGCAGAAATGACTCTCCCTATCACCCCTGATCTTCGAAATGGAATAATCTATTCCAATGCACCCGAGTCCATCTACAGGGTCCATTTTGAGTTATAGGGGTGAGTGAGAATGATCGAGCTCATATCACCCCTAAACCATCCAAATGATCAGTTCCATCTTGAAGTACATTGCTTACATTAGGCAAGTTCATTATAGATGTATGGGGGTCAAAGGTGATCATAGCACCTCTAAATGAAATGATTCCTCGACCTCTAGATATGCAGCGTAGTTTCGTATTTTTGCCGGGTTGACGACAGGTTTCTAGGGGTGATAGGGAACTCTCTATCTGGCTGACGATGGATGACTGTGCACCAGTTCATGCGCCTCTCACAGGGGGCAGCACATTAGTCCTGTTCGGCAGCATGTTCTACGTCCACATCAGCATTTTCTTGGGTGTCAGTCGTCCAAAGCTGCAACAGAACGAAAATGCAAATTAGAAAATTTGACATTTGCAAAATTAATTTTTCAATATTAAAAGTGTAACTGTCTATCTAATATTCCAAAACTCAGTCAAGAAGCTCTCATGACACACTAAATGGAATGACGTTAGATGAACCCCTCCCGTGGCTTTATCTAGAAAGTAGAATTGAATTTCGTGACGGACAACAACAGAGCTTACCACTCAGCCTAACAGCTGGAAGAAGGGGACAAAAGGCTTGTTGATCACCCCTGAATTATCCAATGGATAGTTGTTTCGCTGCCTTTTACCTTGAATCAGATATTCCGCAATGAACGGAGTTGAGACGTTGGAACGCCCCACTGAAGAAGCGCTACACCACCATTCTGACGGTTTCTCGAACCTACTCACCGTTAAATTATCTCGCAGTAACTGCATGATTAACGTACTATCCTTATACGACTCATCTTTTATCGTGTCTAAATCTGCAATAGCTTTATCGAAAGCCTGAAAAACAAGCCGCAGAAATCTCTAAGTTAGGTTATTCAAAACTACCTACATGTATGTCTCTGTCCTCACAATGATAAAACAAAATAGATCATGACAGCAGCAGACGTCAATGCTCTTACTTATTTTCTCTTATTGACAAGGTTTCAACAGGTAGATGACACTATTTGCCCAGAACTCAACCCCAATTCGGCGCCCCAACCTCAGATGAGGAGAGAGGGGGGGTACAGGGTTTACCATGACTGTTGCATTGGATTTACATCAGCTTTTCGGCTGATGGTTACAGTTGAGATTATGAGATTTCTCTACTATATATAACTATACATTTTGTTCAGGTGCAGCACAAGGCAGTATCATTTTTTCAGCCTATTTCTACTTCACTTGAACTGGAAGAAGAAGAAGATCCTTACCACTTTGGCAGTGTGACAGGCCGATTCAGGTTCGTTAAGTATTTCATAATTAAACACAGAAAAGTTTAGCGCCAAGCCAAGTCGAATTGGATGCGTCGGTTGCATTTTATCCTTGGCGATTTCGGTGGCTTCTTTGTACGCTTGCTTCGATGATTCAACAACAACTGAAAGAAAAATTAGGTCGGGGATAAATCACAAGCAGATTCAGACAATATAAAAGTACAGTAGAACCTCCCTGATAAACGCACCCTTGGGACTGTCGGGAATGTACTGTGCTGTCCTTAATAGAGAGGTGCCAGATTAGAGAGGTTTAATTGAATGGAAACAACCAATTTGGGACCAAAACTAGTGTTAAATAGATAGGGTGTCCTTAGAGAGATGTCGGCTGAGAGAGGTTCCAGTCCACTGTACAAATGCTGTCGGGCAAAACCTCCAAAACTCCAGGATTCGTTTTGAGGGTATGTTTTTAGGAGGGGCAGCTTTTTAATTTTTATTTCATACCATTTTATGCATTTCCAAGCTGACTTTCATCACTAATGTCGACTAGAATAATATGTAGGCAAAACGTAAGTACACATGCACAATAGTAAATACGCACCTTTCCTATGTTCGCCTGTGGCCACCTCAGCTAGATATCGATGGTAATCCCCTTTCATCTTTAAATAGAATACCTTACTATCTTCATTTGATGCTTTGGGGATTAAATATTCATCTAGTAAAGCCTGAAATCAAAGCAACAGCAACATATTAGCCTTGGGAGGGAACACTCCAAAATATTCTCGGGTCGCCATCTGAGCAAGAATAGCAGAGACCATTCATTTAGTATGTGCACACAATTTTTCAATATCCCTCCCCCTTGTATTGTTTGCAAGCATGGGTATATGCCGAGTCACGACCCCCCCCCCCCCCCCGAGGTATGCTGGGTAAACAAATGCTGGAAATGTATTGCTAATACATATCTATTATAATCGTAACGCTAACTGATATTTTTCTTACTGGCGCAAATGACAACATGTACATGTGTACACATCTATTGAATATCATATCCCTCCACAAGGCAGCCGCCAAGGGTTAATCAATATTTACACACACAGCAGGTAGGCTAGAGCTCTAAGTATAGAGTAAACCATTCACATGACTAAGAAAACGTCCATTAGGCAGCAATGATAGCTTTATGATGCATTGATGTAAGCTTGTAATTATTGGATCTGAAAGTTACATCACGGTATCATCATATGAATGTCTGACTCATTTGAGATAGCTTCAGAAGGTATGCTGTTTACAGGTAGTAGAGTTGTACTTCACATGAATGTTGCACACAGAGGAAACCAGTTAGCCCGGTAAAAGAACGGCTATAAGAACCTGGAAGTGGATCGGCATGAAATACCATCAGGTTCAGGTGCACACTCCTGTATTATGAACAGCAGCAGTACCAGTGTATTGACACTAAGCTGAGCTTTCCAACTTCTCATCAAACCGGCCTATTAATCAAGGTCTCTGATCTAGCATAATGCTGAGATGTGGGCCAGGACACACTGTGTTATCAAACTCAGACTTGAGGAACCCATCCTACTGCAGCTGCAACATTGTCTCCATTGATTTGCCACAAGACAAAGTAACAATTTGGTTTAAGAATGTTTACACGCTGCATTGTTCAGTAACAGTAAACAAACATGCCTAGTCCACATACTGGTTTAAGCAGGTCTGAAGACAGACTAACAAAACAGGCGTAAGCAAGAAAACAAAATCCATGCAGTTGCATTCAACAAAAACTTTGTAGCGTGAAAGGGAGATGGATTTGCGGAGGCTGAACAGTCAATTTTAACATCCTGAAAATCCCTACCTACCAAAACATTATCGCAGATTTTTTTCAGCTCGTCTTCAACCTTCTCCCGGTATTGTTTGGCGAGCTGTAGTTTCCGTTCACTGTTCTCCCCGCTTGGCCCTGTTTTCTGTTCCACGCTGGAAATCACCCGCCACGACGACCGTCTTGCACCGACGACATTTTTGTACGCCACAGACAATAAGTTCCGCTCCTCGTTGCTTAATTCGCTACCCATCTGCGTCACTTTCTTCATCGCCTCCGCCATGTCATCGTAACGCTCTGCCTGCTCCGAGAGCTTGGCTTTCTGTACGTACTCCTCCCGCTTGGCTAACCTACTTGCCTCATCGTCGGCCATTTTGTAAAGGTCTTATATTGTTCGTTGATCTGCAAAATAGGAAGATTAAAACTTTTGCGGTCAAGAAGGATCAAGACGGCCAAGTCATCAGCGATTTTGTACAGATCGAAGTTGGAGCAATGAATATCACTCTGTCCTGGGGTAAACTCCAACTCCAACACTCAGATACTGGTACCTCGTTCAGCTGCACATATACCCTGAAGGCTAACTGGTCTATCAGTCACATCACAGTCATAGATGATGAATATAATGTATGTTTTTTAGTATTTTATATCTGCAATCCCAGTCTACAAGGCAATGGCAGCATCTAAAAAAAATATGCATATTCTATTCTATTCAATCCATGTATTCAGATTCCTATACACGACCACTTTTATTTCTCGAGAGTATTCCAGCCTTGCGCCTGGAATCTAGAATATGAAGAGCTACCTTCCAACAGGCTGGAAAATACAGTCATTATGGATCTGGAACATTGCCAACATACTCCCTGCCAGCCGGCTTGTTGAATGTCTGCATACAAATAACCCAGATAATGTACATTGACGGTCTAGCCTTAAAGATCATCAGGTCTACACAAAACATTCGAAAAGAAAAAGAGGCTGCTGACAGTGAATAACTGAGAGAGCAAGCATTCTCCACCACGGATTACAGTGTAGATTACAGTGTTCTCCTTTGGCCTCTGATTACAGCGTTGTTCACCAGATTACAGCGTTCTTCACCAGATTACAGCGTTCTTCACCAGATCACAGCGTTCTTCACCAGATCACAGCGTTCTTCACCAGATCACAGCGTTCTTCACCAGATCACAGCGTTCTTCACCAGATCACAGCGTTCTTCACCAGTTCACAGCGTTCTTCACCAGATCACAGCGTTCTTCACCAGATCACAGCGTTCTTCACCAGATCACAGCGTTCTTCACCAGATCACAGCGTTCTTCACCAGATCACAGCGTTCTTCACCAGATCACAGCGTTCTTCACCAGATTACATCGTTCTTCACCAGATTGCAGCGTTCTTCACCAGATCACAGCGTTCTTCACCAGATCACAGCGTTCTTCACCAGATCACAGCGTTCTTCACCAGATCACAGCGTATTTCACCAGATTACACTAAACTGCGTTACACATTTGCGCGAGGATTTTCGCAATGCATAGGGGAGAAAACTAAGCCCACTGTGACTGTTTACAACAGCTCGTGTTAAGATAGAAGGGCGTATTCACTGCCTAATGAAAAATGCCTCTTCCTTTGTCAATAAAAACGAGGAATTTTTTGGGGGGAATGGCACTGGCAGTGTCACAGAGAGAGATTGTCAAGTTGCTCAATCAATGTCCGACTACAGACTAAAAGGGCGGGCTCAGAATTGTGCACATCATTAACGACATAATAAATTTTTCATGCAAATGCCGTTTTGATCTTGTACGAATGGCTCACTCAGTTTCTTCGCAGTATACCGTAACCAAATTTGCAATATTTGACGCAACAGCGATGATGAAATTTGAAATGATCCGAGTCCGTCACATGCACTATCGACTAGTCTAATCGTGGTTTTTTTTCTTGAATGAAGCTGGATGGTCTGTGCCCCTCTCTGGGTCATGCCAATCGATAACATACAGGAAATGACTGCAGTATAGTAACATCATCTACCTGTTAGCTATGCTAACCTCCCTATACCTGTATTAGCTGTCATAGCACATCCTTACACACATA
The DNA here is from genome assembly GCF_910592395.1 of Lineus longissimus. Lineage (NCBI taxonomy): Eukaryota > Metazoa > Nemertea > Pilidiophora > Heteronemertea > Lineidae > Lineus > Lineus longissimus. The sequence continues at coordinate 3,234,218 of NC_088326.1, forward strand.
GCTTGTACATTTTGTACAGGATCCTGTACATATTGTACAGCAAGCATAGCAGACTGAACGGGGAGGCCATTTTCTTCCTGCATGGGGTCTTACGTCAAATCACTACGGGCATGTTCCAAGGATAGGGATACGAAGTACACACCCAAGCACGCCGAATTTAGCTTGTGCATATATTTGAGATAATTATGAAGACACGAAAAGCTGGAAATAGTGGATAACTTACGTAAAAACGGTAGATTTTTGCAGAAATTCCGGTGTGCCGCAAGGGTGCACTCCTTCGAGATGACGTCAGTTTTCCCAGAATACATCAGATTAATTCAGACCACTTCCTGTTTTTCTCGAAAACACGTGTCTGAAATTTAGGTCAATAAAATCACGTTAAGCTGCTAAAAACAAAAGAAAATCAAGATGCCAAAATCAAAAAGAGACAAGAAAAGTAATTTTCAATGTCCCCAATCAAGGTGCTACCCTTAATTTGTGTGGAACTCTGTTCATGATGAGGTTTCCTTGTGGTGTCCGGAAATAGATTACCTGCCCGTGAAGCCATCGCCTGGTTTGTTCACGAAATTTGTTTGTTGGTGTAGTTACGTTTATCGGATGTCCCTATGGCGCAATAAAATCATAATGAAATACTTGTCAGTGGGAGTTCATTTAACGACATTCTATCTATGTATTTTCAGTTTCCCTTACAAGGACAGACAAGAAAGGGCTCGAGTTAAAACAAAGACTTATTGGTGATGTAAGTACTAATCCTTAGCAGGGAAATTGTTAAAAAAGCTGATCCTTTTCAGACAATACGACTCGGCCTAGTAATCCTTGTCTGACAAGGATTAGGCCGAGTCGTATAGACAAGGATTAGGCTGAGTCGTATAGACAAGGATTAGGCCGAGTCGTATTTTCCCAGGAGGACATCATATAACAGTTCAGATCAAGAACAGATTTGGGAAGTACTTCCCCCTCCAAGTGCTGTGCAAACACTGAAGAAGATGTCATGTACCCACCCTGTAAAAAAATGACTTAAATAATACTGGGGGAAAAACACCAAGTAGGCCTATATGCAACTGTGATAAAACAGTATGAAAACATCTTGAAGTAACTTTGTTTTTTACAGATTAGGAATGCTGTCGACAAGTATGCCAGAATATTCATATTTTCTGTGGAAAATATGCGAAATGATAAACTAAAGTTATTACGGACAGAATGGCTTCACAGCAGGTAAGACATCAATTACAAATAACAAGAATTGTTTTGAGCATACTAGGACAACATATTATTATATGAAACTTGTGGTAAAGACTCAAACAGATGAAATGCATACCAGTTGAAGCTAAATTCAGGTATTTTAACACCAATGTCTTCAACATTGACTGATGCTTTCGCCTTCTGCTTGATTCCATTTCAAGAAATTATGTGTTCAAAAATGAATCCTACTCCTAGTTTTAAGTCTTCGCATTTGTTCCAGGTTTTTCTTTGGTAAAAATAAAGTGATGGCAGTCGCGCTTGGTCGGGGTATAGAAGATGAATATAAGGATAATTTACATCGCCTGAGTCACAATCTCCAAGGGGAGAAGGGACTGCTGTTTACAAATAAAACAAAAGAAGAGGTTTTAGAGTAAGTATGTACTGTGACCAGCCTAATTTTTGTGCCTTTCTTACTTCATTCTAACTTAGGTCTTGTAATGTGAAAAATTGTAATGCATCGACCATTGAATTTCAGTAGCACTGTTTGTTGCCTACCACTTCCTTATTTAAAATAAGCTAATTTAGCAACTTAGATTCACTTAGTATCACTGTTTACAGTAATCGATTTCTCCTTCTAGATTCTTCGACAACCACAAACTCAGTGATTTCGCCCGATCAGGGAACCAAGCGACACAGACTGTGGTGATAGACGAAGGCCCACTTCGACAGTTCTCACACTCCATGGAGCCACAGTTAAGACAGCTTGGACTCCCGACGGCACTTAAAAGGGGCATCATCACGACGACCAAGGAGTACGAAGTGTGTAAAAAGGGTCAGATCCTCACACCGGAACAGGCACGAATATTGGTAAGAACTTTTCATAATATTTTAAGAATTTTTTTTTTTTAATATATATATTTTTTTTGATATTTTCGTGCAAAGAGGACGTCATTGTTTTGAGTTTTCAGAAATGAAATGTAGACTGGAAGCAGAACTGTATGAAATGTGAAGAGTTTTGCAATTACATGTAATTTTCCAATCTGACTTCACTGTCAGTATCCATAGGAAATTCAGCTGAGAGATAAATTTATTTTGATCCCAATTTGGGTATAGCTGTTTTGCGTAAAGGTTCAATTGTCACCCTGAACAACCCCTGCCTATACTATGTTTTCTCATCTACTTTGTGACAAAATGATGACATATCTTATTGTTTTCAGAAATTATTCGGGTACGAGATGGCCAATTTCTTTGTGACAATCGAAGGCATGTGGAGTAATGACGGCCGATACGAAACTTTACTAAAGACACGGAAAGAGGTTTACACACCAAAAAAAATGAGGATGAAACGTAAGTCAGCGGGCAGTTGACATGTTTTTAGGGGCTGGTCTGCCGTGTTTTGTCGACACAGAGATTTCACCAGGCCCATACGCGCTGCAGCAGCCGAGACAATTCTGTAGCAAAAGATTATCTACTTGTCTGTTACCAAATTCTCATGCCCATATTTGTACTTTTCCGTTCCAGCATTAACGACGGATGAAGATGTCGACGAAGAGATGATGAAATATGAAGCAGAAGACGGTAGCAGTGACGAGAGTGCAGGAGAAGAAGACACGTGATTGGTTAATATTCAAAGTTGTTTTAAGCTTTTTTTTAAGAGAATTTTCCTTCAATTAATGATTGATAAGTGATCTGGAATCAAGTGTACAGAGTTCCAAAGACTATTCTATTTCTTTTTGGAGCAGGGCAGGTCATGATACTTCATGTTAAATGCTGATTTGCATGTGTATAAATTCAGACCAGAGTTTACCACCATACTGCTGTATTAACTTCCTCCTTTTCAAACCTTTAGCAATGATGACCTGTATTTCCATGTCTTGCTGCGAGCATGTGGGCCCATACAGGAGGTGTTGTTCTGATGTGTTCGATGTTCAAATGGAACTCGAACCTATTTTGTAGTTGTACATACTGATGTGATATAAAAAAATTGTCAGTTGGTAAATCTGTTGTTGCGTTTCCTAAATAGTGTGTTAGACAGGCATTACAGGATCGAGCAAAGAATTTGAAGAATTCTTGTTTGCCCAGAACCAGTAGCCCTGGGTGAGGAGTTCTGGTCATCTGGAGCCTGCTTTAAGGACCAGCCTTTCCAAGGATGAATTGAGATGGACAGCATTCAACACCAGAACAGGACTGCCCATATATAAGATTGATAACACAGGAGACGACTTCTAGTTCTTGCCCTCATGCTTCATCATTTCCTTGGTTCTGCGGACCTGATCCTGTTCAAAAGTCCCTACATCATGGCTCTATGTCAACAGAACGCCCCTTCACCTTGGCATAAACTGGTGGTTGCTTGGAAATTGCATGAGAATGATTATTATGGATCAGAATCTGGTCCACAGTTCACACTGGCTTCACAAGATCAAAGGGTCTATACATGGGCTACATTACTCGGAAGGAAAGCCAGGGCAGCTGTGTGTGATCGGCACTGTCCTTGATTTGACAAAATGGAATCTGGCTCTCCCTTCCGCATCCTGAGGGTTGGGGAAACATCTAAGACATGGGTTGATGATGGTTGAGGCAATCTTATGTCTAGCAAGTACCTCTTCCTCTTGTCATAAATGGCTATTCGTTCGTGAGGGACAAATTAAATTTGGTGGAGGAGAAGTTGGTTGTTTCCTCATTCACTGGCAAAACTCAAAATAAGTTTTTTTATTCAAAAAAAGAATTGCATGGTGTGAGAGTAGTCTGAATTGAGTTATGACTTAGCAGCCACCTCGCCTATTGCACTGCAATTGCCGGTCATGGGGAATTTCAACCTGGCCTAATGGACACGCTCAACCCCATAGGGGGCATCTTCACGTCAACTGCCCACCAGTCTCTTTCTGGTACCCCACAGGCCTCTTATGACCTCCCCCTGCTAGAGGGTTTACGACCTTTCTCTCAGACCTTCCCAAAGGACGAGGTTAACGAGTAACCAGTTTGAGTCCTCTAGAGGCAAGCTTCGCACCACACACTTACCATACACTACTCACTCTGTTATATAGCATTAAAAATTTCAGGACAAAATTTCATGGTTTTAGCAAAATTTTGTTCCATCTACAACTCCCTATATTAACTTTGAAACCAGTTTTTATTTGGTTAATTGTTACAAGGGGTTATTAAATAAAATTTTGATGTAGTCACATCTGTTATAATTTGGTCATCTAAATTAATTGCTCTGGGAACAATTGACCAAAATCTGGAATGAGGTCATCAATCCAGTCAACAATCAATGGGCAAAGCTTATCCTGTGTTTGGCCAATGTCATTGTGGCTAACTCTGTAGGTCTGGTTGGAATTGAAGGGCGGCACGTTGAGTGTTGTGAAAAGGTTTTTCGTTTATCTCAGCCAGGTGGCGCTAGCTGCTTTGAGTTTGACAACCGGTACCTCGTGGATGATAATGAAAAATTTTCATTAAAAAGCCTATTCTGATTGCATCTGGCGATATATACAGAATCAGTCTTGGACAATTTGAGTGTTGTTACGAAGACAGAAGGGTTTTTTTGTATCTTCTCAGAGAGGGGGTCTATGCGTCTGGCAACCCCATCTATGGGTTCCAATTGTTGCAACTATTCCAATCCCGGTTTGCGAGAAGCCTCTGTCCGAACATTTCAACAATCAGCCTATCCTGGTGTCTTGAAAAAGACAATAAACTCCTTGAATGCGTCTTAGGATAGAGCACCTGAAAGATTGATGAAGCACGGGCCCCTGTCTAACAAGGATGTTGAACCAGGCTGCTTGGTAAGAAGGGAGAAGTTGGACATTTGGCAAAGATGTGAATAGATGAGAGACACAATAATTGTCTTCTGCACCAATGATTGGGAAACTATATGTAACCAAACGATTGTTCCTGGCTGTCTCAATGGCATCCCCTACTTCCTTGTTGACGATCCAACAACAGGCTGACAAATTTCCACACAAGGGATGGTCTGTTTACGTGATGTGGTCGACATGCCCGAGGAGAAAAGGTGTGAACTTACGTCTTCTCTCCTTCCCAAGTTGGTGTCTCCAGTTGAACTCATTTCGCAAGCAGACATCAACAAAAACAAAGTAATCTACGAAATATATTTTATTCATTCAGAAATTCCATCTGTGTTATCCTCTATTACAAGTCTTACAAATGCAAACGGTTCTCGAAAAATGCAATCATTTGATGCCAGACTTCTGTATCATCACATTGGGCAACTTTGAACAGTGGGGTAACTTTGAACACCCAGCGACAACAATTCTTTCTTGGGTGTGTTCAAAGTTACCCCACAGTTCAAAGTCAACTCATGTGATGGTACCTCATTACTCCTCATGCTAAACCTGTCAACAGAGGTCATACTCTTGCTCTGCAAATCTGCAAGTCATGGTCCCTTTGACTTTTAACACCAGTCGGAATGCATATAGAAATACATGATACAATCATTATATACAAAAAAATCTCTAAAAGTTTGACAATAATCAAAGGAAAACCTGTCCTTCATAAGATTGAGATATCAAATTAACCTCTACACCCCAGTTTCAGGAATAGACTCTTCTGATTCTTCAACTGGAAGAGTCTATACTGGGAAATGGGGTGAAAAGGCTAACAGCTTGTGATCCCAGCTCGCAATAATCGCAACACAGTGCAGTTAGCAAATAAGTCCAAATAATTGTCTCTTAGTTTATCCATCCAAGCAAGAGATCAGGGCATTGGCCCTCCTAACCAAACGCTGGCATAGAGGGCGTCCCTCATCAATGGTGGTCGTCAGGTGCCGAATCTCGATCGTCATCTGCTCCAGTTCTTCGACAACGTGCTGGCTGTCATCGTCGTTAACCTCATCGAGGCTTTGAGACTGCAACCAATCGGAAAGCTGCGCATATTGCGTCTTCAGAAGACTGAAACAGAGAATGCTATTGGTCAGACAAAGCAAAGTAAAAAACAATAGAAAGGGTGACTGACTGACCTGAATCATGCAATCAGGCATATACAGGCTTTGGAATCTCTTCATGTAGATACAGTGTACACTGCAAGTCAACTCCAAGATACTGTTGGTGGTACAGATAACTAGAGATGACTCTTGCTTGCCGAGTGACTGTTCAATCACATTGTACCATCATCATCATTACTGCCGTCGTAACCCTATTGGATTTTTGCCGGAGGTATGGAGTCCACTGTAGGCTACTGTCCACCTATGTGGGATCTTTTACTTGCCCTGGCTCAGACACTCAGGTAAAAGGGTCAACGGCTTGGCCCAGTCTGCAACTTACAGTAGACCCTCCCTTAGCGGACACCTCTCTATTAAGGACACCCTCTCTATTAAGGACAATGGTTTTGGTCCCAAATTGGGTGTTTCCATTCCATTAGACCTCTCTAATCAGGACACCTCTCTAAAAAGGACTGCACTTGTCAGTCCCGAGGGTGTCCTTAATAGAGAGGTTCTACTGTACTTATTTATCTCCTCACCCAAGTCGCTGTTTATAATTCCCAAACTCCTGCAACGTATTCCTGATTTCAATCAGCTCCTCCTCCTTGTCGCCAGACGAACCATCACCATCGCCATCATCAGCATCCCGCGGCAACCCTGGTGCAGCCTTAAACCTCGGAGATCCAACTTTGGAAGACGCCGTCTTAGAATCATCTCGACTGACCATAAAAGCAGACGGCGGCATCAGTTCAACTTTTTCACAATTCGAGACGTCGTCATCTCGTATAGTCAAAGGCGATGGATTAACCCTCATCTGTTTTGCCGGACTACTTGTCCCGCCATTTTCTCCACCTAGATTGACAGGGGATGCCACGCAAACATCCTTGAAGGAAATTCGACCCTTCTTCGGTGAAAAATCCTCAGGTGTCATCAAAACTTTTTTCTGCGAGATCTGATCACCTTGAGTTTTGATTGGTGTGTTTGGCAATGACCTTGACCTCTGTTCTTCCCGACTTATAATTGGCAATGACGGTATCGTGATTTTGACTTTTTCCTGTCGGATTGGAGACGCATATTTCGAGCCAGGGGATCCATATTTCGCTCCAGGTACGTGTTGTTTTAAAGGGGTCCTTGGCTGAGGTGGTTGATTCTCCTTAGCGACCAGCTTCTCCTTAGCAACCATCTCCTTGGCAACCATTTGTTCCAAGTCGGCAGGGTCCATCCTGGGAACAGGAACTTGTGATGGGCCACTGAAGAAACACAAATGTTGACCAGAATTCACATTAGAATATCACAAATTGGTGAACATATATGCTAGGTCTAAAATGAAAAAACAAATTATCTTTCCTTAATTTTTTGAGGGTATGTCAAATGAACCCAACATACTCTCCGTCAAAGACCGTGGGGAAAATAGTCATCACAAGTTATGCACTTTAATAGGGTCTTACTCTTTTGCTTTGGCCAGCAGAACAAAGTACCTCAGTTCTATTAAAAGTGACTTGGCAAAGATCATAACTTTACTCACGTTTTGTCACCATCTCTAGTAGGACTATAGAGACCTTCCCTCTTGAGAGACTCCATCAAGAAGTCTGGCCTACGAGGTCTAGCCCGCATTGCTTGGTGGAAGCTGGGCTCCAAAGCTACCCTGGAAAGTAAGGATATATTTGATTTTGATCACACAAAAGCATCAGAAATTTTGTTCTTTAATGTTTCAATTTTACATAAGGTAGGATGGTACAATTACAGCCAATGATTCAATTCCACCCTTGATTTTACTACAGAGGGTCACGAGGTTGGTAATTGGCTGCGTTAATTCCTCAACAAACTCACCTCTGCGGGTGATTTTTCCACTCTTCCCTCTGCTCTGGCGACTGTCGAGACAATGCTGGCTTGACGACGGTCGGTTTTCTGACAAGCGGTGCACCGCCGCGACCTTCCTTACGCTTCAAGGTCACAGCTCGCCAATGAAGGGCACAGTTCTTGACAACGTGGAGGATGTCATACGCACTCTGAAAATGATAATTGAAATAAAGTACATGTTTTTAACAAAGATGGTTAGCCCCTCTTTTAAAAATCTTCAGAGAGAACAACATAATGACGGATTATCAAAACAATTATTATACTATTTTTAAATAAGAGGCAGAAGCCCGGTAGGTCAGATTAAGTCACTTAACGTCACCAACAGGGGCCTCTTCTTGTTTTGCCTTGTTTTTCTTATCCAAAAGATCATCAAAACTTTTCCTGCTTGTACCTTTGCATGTCTATCTGCTGCCCACTTGAGCCTCATCTCCTGCATGTCCGCCGACACCGTCAGCCATTGGCGTAACCCATCCGTCAGCAGACGGCGCCGCCTTCGCTCCATCGCCATGGCAACGCGCTCCTTCTTCCTCTTTTTATCGACAGTGTAGTTGTACCAGTTGACGATGACCTAAATTGGCAAAAAAAAAATTTCAAATTTAAATGGTCAACGTCAACAGGAGCCCTGCATCAGCTGACAAAGATGAAAAAAAGTGAGATGAAATTATGCGTACCTTCCTTTGCAAGTTGAGACTCCACTGGTACAGCGCCAAGAAGGTCTTATCATTCTCCATCAGCCTCTGTTGGTGAGCAGACCTCCATCGGAGGAAAACACGTGCTGTGAGAGTGGTGTTGTGGAACCACTGACACTGTCGTTGCATCAGCTAAAGAAATGGAAAATGGAAATTGTGTTTTATCCTAGACTTCCATTCGAGGAAACGCATTCTGAGTGAGAAATGAAAAAGATGTTTACATAAACAATATAAGTTTGTCACTCTGACCGTAGAGAGCAACAAATCTCTGCATGAAATCATGCGCTGTGGCCCAGATCTATCTGGCCCAAACAGCGCTGTTTAAACAGGCCAACTTTTGAGAAAAAATTAGCAACAACATCGTCAGCGATCTTGTCCATGTGATCAAACCAGGTCTATCTTCATGAGCAGGCCTAATAACCCTACCTGTTTCCTCAAGCACAGATTCGTGTATCCCTTCCATCCCATCATCATCTTCCTCGTAATCAATCTCTCATGATGACATATCGCCTGCTCGTACTTTAACCTCTGTAACACCGCCTCATCCTTGGCCATCTTCCATTTTGAAAAAAACAGCTGCCGTTTTTTCTCATCCAAGACTTCTCGTGCGTTCTCGACTTCGCCAATCTTTTGGTATTTCTTGTACGCGTGCATGCCAGCGTATTCTTGCCAAGACTTGAATACCTGTTCCATGGGGGAAACAAATTAGTTGCAACTACATCAGTGCCCGTGGACCGGATGCTGATCCATCGCAAATAAACTGCCAGGGCAAGATGGTACCTATCATACACCTTGGTTGAGGGAAAAGACGTTGCCACAGGTGCCTTGCTCAAGGACACAGGCATGAAACAGCATGCAGTGATCCTTCCAAGTTTTGAACCTGTGACCTATTGATTATGAGCTCAACGCTCTATCCACTTTGGAACTGACTTCCTCAGCAACTACATGCAATAGACCTGAAGACCAATTTGATAATTGCAAATATTTTTTTATCTTACCTTTCCTGCCATTTTTTTGCTATAATGATGATCAGCTAGCTGGTTATTTTTCTGCTCCTCTTTTTGTTCAGTAACATTATCAGCCCATTCATGGAAAGCCCACCTGAGAAAAAGAAAATAGACATTTTATAATTTCATCATGAATAAATAAAAGTTATTGTTTTGAGTCTATAGCCCAATACTGAAAACTGGGTGTTTTATTTTCGAGGATTTCACAAATCTCATCAATTTGGAGAAAAAAAGTTGCGAAAATATCTAAAGAATAAAAAACTAAATTTTTTTGCAAATCGCATCGTCAAAATTTACTGGTGTCAGTCAGAATCTTACCGCAATAATTCATTATTGTGTTGCTGTTCCTTGTCCTCCACAATGTAGGTCACCTCCGTCCAAAGACGATGATACTGCAACCAGCCGCCAAGACACAATTGAAGGACTTTCCTCTTGTGATGGCACCGGGCGAGCTCCAATTTCAACCGTTTTTCTCTTCGACGGAGTGTGTATCCCCGCCACGAGTTCCAGTGTTTTCGGAGGCCGGTTTTGTAGTTGTGGCACAGTGCAACGCGTTCGTGGACCCGGCTATGGAAAGAAACAAAAGTAAATAAAACTAACAAATTATAGGCAGTGCGTTGTGAAGCAAATTGTCATGTACCTTTTCTTGCAGGTCGGCCCAAATTAGCTTCCTTCTGCAAGACTTGACTACCGGTAACTTTGTTGCTCCAAGCCGAGCAAGGTCACCTGGGCAGTTCTCTCAACTTCCAGATCCTCCCTACTGCCAGTGGTCCACGATAACCCTTTAGTTTCCAGGTCCAAAGTTTTCCCCGAGATTCTACCATTAATCCGTGTGTAGACAGACTAACACCATGAATAGAAGATGGTCAGATTAACAATTTCCATCCAAAAAGCTATCTTACAATATAAATTTGAGTAATCATCTGATGAAATTTAACAGAGAGAAAACAACTGATCAAATACCAACCTATCTTTTTTATCCTTAACATACTGCTTCCACGCATTGAAAACCTTTACGCAGATTTGTGTACTGAAGTGGTCCAGAGCAGTGTCATCTTTCTCATGGTCAAGTAATGCTTCTCTTGTTCGCTTCTTCCAGAATTTAAAGAACCGTTTGGCTACATTGTCGTCATAGTGAATGATGGCCTGAAATAATGAGTCTACTACATGAACATCATTCCAACCTCTGTTGCAGCAGGGGTATGTAACTTTCACCGACCGTTGGTGACTCATTACATGTTTTTTTATTTCACGTGGTATGATGTCGCTTTCGCCAGCATGGCCAACCTTTATTTTGGCACCAGGAGGTCCCCCTTGAATGCCTGTTTAAAATGCCTGATGTATTGAATTAGGCAACGTTTCGACAAAGAAATTTGATCAGTTGTGCTTCATCTTGATGGTGTCTCACAGGTAAACTGTATTTCGAAAGAATTTAAATGTGTTCTATAGACTCTTTAACCATTTCTGACCGAAGGAACTACAGAATTGGGACTTTGAGAAATCAAATGCAAGAGAGGAAGTCGTACCATTCTTTCAGCCATTCTGTTTTCCTGACTCTCTTCCAGTGCCGTATGCCAGGAGTAGAAAAATCGCGAGAGGGCGTTTTGTTTCCGGAATTCCTTGGCTTCAGCTGCCATTTCTCGTTTGTTTTTCTCGATGTCCACGAACAGACGAATCCTGTCCAGGTATTTTGGTAGCGTCTTGTACATGAAGAAGCCGTCTGCCTTTGCATACTGCGCCTGAAGAAAGAATGGAATTGTATAAATATGGCCCACCGCGGAGGGTAACTAACATGCCGAATGTCGCCCCGCCGGGATGCAATGTCCCCCGAGGCTCCACCCATATGTCAGCTTGGTTATGATGGAAAACATTTGGAAGGGAGGGCCAGCCTTATCGTGACCTTTCCCTTTCAGAATCAGAAAAAAATCTGGTGAAAAAGAACTCACATTTCTCTCCCTCCTCCAATACATGTAATCAATCCATCGTCGCAGCATCTTCTTCTGAAGCTGGTTGCCATGGTGACACCTAGCAACCCTCGTTTCCGACAACATCTTTAACTCTTCGTTATCCTCGCATCTCAGCATCCAATGGTCCCACGTCTGACGGAGGGTTTTCTGCGTGTAATGATCTTCCGCCATTTTGTTTCGCATGATTTTCAGTTTGCCTTGGACGACAGCCAGACGGAGGCCGGAAAAACAAGCCGTCTGAAATGGCGTAAAGTAAATCAAACTAAATACAGTAGAACCTCTCTATTAGAGACACCATCTGGACTGACAAATGTTGTCCTTAATAGAGGTGTCCTGATTAGAGAGGTAAAATTGAATGGCAACGACCAATTTGGGACCTAAACTATTGTCCTTAATAGAGAGGTGTCCACTAAAAGGGAGGCTCCACAGTAGTGTCTTGTATTGCAACCATTCCAAGTGTCCTCCTCACAGGCACTTTAAAAAAGTATGGTACTCTTTAAAGAGCAGGGTCTTCAGGCCTTGTCTTAAACTGGCCGCAGAACCATTCTCACGCACTGAAGACATTGGTCTTAAACTGGCTGAAGATTCAAGCGAGTTCCTCATTCTGTCCACCTGGACGGCATAACTGTAAGAAATGGTCTGGAAGAAGCAAGAAAGAAGTGAGAAATTTCAAAAATAGAATAGTTGGCCAAAAGTATACCTAACTTACCAAGATATGTCCGCGATAATGCAGCTCAGCCATTTCTTCAGCTTGTCGCTTGTCCTCCCTCAACTTGATGTCTTCATGTGAATTAAGGAAACCTCGATCAATTCTCAAGCGATTGACAATCGTGATACAGTGAAACCTCCCTTAGCAGACACCTCTCTATAAAGGAAAACCTCTCTATTAAGGACACTAGTTTTGGTCCCAAATTAGTTGTTTCCATTCAATTTTACCTCTCTAATCAGGACACCTCTCTATTAAGGACAGCACTCATCAGTCCCGAGGGTGTCCTTAGTAGAGAGGTTCTACTGTATATCATCTTAGAGATGATTTTTGTACACAATTCTAAAACCCTTGATCTAAAATGAACCACTATTTATTTCAGGCAACCACAACCGCTTGGGTTGGTGCAAAATATGGAATTAGTCACATGTGCTGCAAAACCAAAGATCAACGTCAGTAAGGATACAGTGTTTCCAGTGTTCCAGCATCCTTCTAGCTGTGAATCGCGCTGCCAACTCCTCTATTTTCGACTCATGGTCCTTGATGGCTAACTTCATCAGAAATCGCTGCTTCCAGATTTTGAAGAAGTTGTGGGTGACATTCGTCGCGTGGAACTGATGAGCAGTTACTGTAAATAACGAATTGGGTTATCGTAAATGTGTGCACCTTTTCATTTTTGCAATCTTTATGTTATATTCATGGTTTCTATTTTGGCATATTAAACCTAAAGCGATATTTGAAAAAACTCCCTAGCCCTACCGGTTTGTTTCTTTTTCCACCGACGCATCCGGAGATATTCGATCCAACCGTTCATGCATCGCACCTCAAGATGAGTGTGATAATGCTCCGTAGCGACCTCTGCCTTCATTTTTTCTAACTGTCTCGTCTGGTAGCGATTCTTCCATCGAAGCCAGGCCTGAATATACACGCAAAAGATTTTAGTCGACAGACAACAGAGAAAATGAAATGGCCAGGGCCATTGTGCTCACCTCATGTGGAGGAAAGATGGATAAAGAGCATGGTATTGTGTCATGTAGTGTTAGGTTTGATGTAGGTCCAAGCAATTACAATTTCCCCAAAATGGCCAATTTACAATACATTCGACCTCTGTGACCTTGAAAAGTAGGTCAAATCAAAGAAGACCCGGGTGACACATTGAATGGTTGTTAGAATTAGATGTACCTATGATATAAAATTGTTGCCAATCGGGCAAGTCATTACTAGGAATAATGGCATTTTGAAGAGATTAGGATTTGGCCCCCTCCCTGGAGGCCAAACGGCAAATCAGATCGCACCAATCTTCGGTACCTAAGATCACCTGACCAAGGGGTACATGTGTACTTAATTTGTGATCAATAGTCATTGCAGTTCAGAAACGTGCCATAGTTACGGCCTGACGGCGAATTTACGCCATTTGACCTCTGTGACCTTGACAAGAAGGTCAAATTAAAAAACTGTGTGACATATACTGTATGGTGGTTAGATGTACCCATGATATCAAATTGGTGGCAATCGGGCAAGAAGTTAAGGAATAATCACATTTTTAAGGTTTTTGGATTTTGCCCCCTGGTGGACAAGTGGTGAATCATATTGGACCAAACTTCGGTCCCTAAGATCACCTGACTAAGGGGTAAATGTGTACCAAATTTGGTATCAATAGCCATTGCAGTTTAGAAACGTGCCATCGTTACATCCTAACGGCCAATTTACACCATTTGACCTCTGTGACCTTGAAAAGGAGGTCAAATCAAAAACCCGGAGGATATATGATGCACCTTTGCTAGAAGTACCTACCATATTTTTTTCAAAATTTCCCGACTACTATTAAGGGAGATATTGCATATTTTCACTTTTAACGTTTGGCCCCCTGGTGGCCAAACCATGAAACGAATCGGACCGAAACTTGGTCTCCAAGGTGTCATTACATAAGGGTACATGTGTACCGAGTTTCAACTCAATAGCTCTAACAGTTACGAAACGTGCCCTGCTAACGGACGACGGACGACGACGGACGACGACGACGACGACGACGACGACGACGACGACGACGGACGACGGACGCCACGGTATGGGATAAGCTCACCTCTGCTAAGAGGTGAGCTAATAAAAAGGACAAAATACACACAGGAATACTAGCAGTAGTTTTACAGCATTTTTAGCAAACTAAGACCTTAAAGGGAACTGAAACCGCCCTGCCAGTTCGTATGATCTCGTTTTCATTTCCCGCGTATCGGGTGATCAGAACGAGGCATAAATGAAACATGGCGCCTAGCTGTCAATCATTAAGTGACGTCACTACTACGGAATTTACTACGAAAACTCATGAATGAAAGATCGCATGACTCACGTGATTCTAGCACATGATTCTCAATAATAACAAATTGAACTGTGCATGCTCGGGCACTGGGGGCGGAGCTACAAATCTGAACTCGAACAGGAAGTTGGAAGTTTGACTTTCTCGGGCGGTGAAAGTCGAAAAGTTGAATGAATCACTCGGCGGTTCCAGTTCCCTTTAAATCTACTTCACATTTATACAAATCAATAAGCAATTTTACCTTTGCTTTTAATGTGTTTGCCCATATTTGGAGGGCGTTCAGCTCAGAGTCCTGCACTTGCTGCACAAAAGCACTCGACTGTTTCCAGTTCTCCCAATACTGCCTGGAAAGATAAGAAAAATCCCACAAATTATGATCATCTTTTTTTTGCCAAAATGCCCAGAACTAGCAGTCCTGGGGAGGAGTTCTTGCCACTTGGAACCTGATGTCCTTACACACCTCAGTAGATTTCTGTCCGCCACTTCTTCTGCCTTCTGCTTCAGAGCTTGTTTCATCCGTCTGACTTCTGTGTACTCCTTCCATCCGGCCATAACTTGCTGCATCAATTTACCATTGACTGAAGACAGAACAAGAGAAATTCTGTTTTAAAATGCCCGTACTAAGGATGTTGGAGTTAACAAGTGATCAACTGTTCTGACAAGGCTCAAAATTTGGTGGGGGCAGTGACAAGAACCATGAAATCAATTTTCTGCGGCCTTATGGCACTGTAAATAAAGTGGCTTACACTATTTTACTTACAGTGGTTGTCAGCCAAAGCCAGTTTGGCTTTCTTCACCTTCTGAATGATAACAAACTGCTTCCAAGCTCTCCAAACAGTCGTCCAAACACGGTACCTGAAAACACACAAAACATGAAATGAACCGTAACGTTATGAAATGAAAGGAAATGTCGTCCAGAATCGGTACATGAAAACACACAAAACATGAAATGAACCGTAATGTTATGAAATGAAGGAAATGTCGTCCAGACTCGGTACCTGAAAACACACAAAACATGAAATGAAACGTAAGGTTATGAAATGAAAGGAAATGTAGGTTCGTATATAACGCTTTTATACTGTACAACTCTACTGACTCAAATCACGTTACATTCATTCCACAGCCTATTCCTGCAGAATTCTGTAGAATCCAAGAAGTGCACCTTCCGTGCTTCTCTTGGCCATTTTGGGCCAGTTGCAAGTGTCGAGTGGCACTGGCCGAGCTAGGATCTTCCGATCAAAAGGCAACTCATCCACTGACTACCGCAGACAGGATGGCAGGGCATAAGTAACTCAATAAGAAGTTGCAGCGATATGCACCAGGCTCCTACTTGTAAGACTTTACGCAGAAGAAGAACATACCTGTCATGACACTGTGCTCGTATCAACAACCTCCACTCCTTTCTTATAGTCCACCACAAGTCGTACCATTCAGCAAACGCTTCTCGGACGATCGCTTTCTCATGATGCACCTTGGCAACAGAGGGCAGCACACGACCGAAAGCATTCCTCGTCCAAATATGGAGGTACTTCCGTGCAATGCACCTAGAGAGAACATTACGTTCAAATTGAGTTGTTTCGCATAGTCAGAATCAGTTTTTAATGGTGTTCAACCTAAAGTTTAGATTGACTTCCTTGATGGACTCTAGGCACATGATTTTCAAGTGAAAGGTTGCTTTCATTTCTGATAAATTTCTTTGATAAAAAAGTAGTTTTCACTTTCAAGTTTGGCCTTGCCAATGATGTAGCCACTATAGGCCAATCAACCAAATTGGCGCCTAACCATAGTGGCACGTATACACGCTCATCCCGCCTTTGAGGAGGAATACGCTCTGGAGAACAAAACCTCCAACTGCAGAGTGAACGCTGAAGAGGAAGAAGAAGAAGAAGAAGAAACTATCAAGTTTCAACACCTAACCTGATTCTGAGCTCCTTGACCCGCCCGCCTCTATTCCATGTATATGTCGGGTCATACGCATGAGCTTTAGCAGTGGCATCTCGTCTTCTTTGCCGGGAAACCGACATCGGGATACGGGATCCAGGGGACGGATTCTTAATAGTGACAGTTCTGGACATATTGGAAGGTCTGAAACGAAAGGGCATTGTTGGTGACACAACTGATTATATATTTGTGATTTCCTTCACAAGTTACAGTCTTCTTTGGTGAGGATGGTCACTTTGAGAAATTACTGTTTGGCCTTGAGTGTCAGTCATGTAAAAGCCTTACTTATATAGGTTTTTTGGTCATCTGGGTGCATTGTATGCTTAAAATGATTCAGGAAGGTCTTAGTAATGATTTCTGAAGAAAAAAGAAAACATTTTTTAAACTTTTTATTTTTTCTGTTGTGTTTTTTTTTTAAACGTGTCCATTGAACACGTTCAAGACAGTCAAAGTAGACACTGATCAGATGTCTGTAAGTAACACTACAAGGACTTACCTCACTTTGATTTCAGGGGCAGGTAGTGATGCAACTGCGACAGATTTCTCATCAGATGGCGTGGGAATATTTTCTCCATCATCTCCGATGGGTTCTCTCTGGTCACGTGCCTTCAGGTGGAGTTTCTCAGCCTTTATTTTCAGGTGGGAGTTAAGTTCCTGAATACGAAAACAGGAAATAAAATATGAAAATTAAAGATGGGCCTTGGATATTTGCTGAATGAGAAACAACCAATCATCCATATCACTGATGGCTTCGACCCGTGGTCCATACTTTGGCTTTGGGTTGGACCTATGCCAGTTAGACCTTGGACCTTTGCCATGAAGGGGTGCCATTCAACCGCCCCCTTTCAACTGCAAAAGGTGTTTACGTCCCACACATACTCTTGACATTGACTAGACTATTGAATATAATTGAGAGATTTTCGCTTGGGCCCTTGTTGATTGACTTTGAGGCTTGCCTCACTTGGCCTTGTTGAAGTCCTCTTCATTTGCTGTCCCAATGATGGCCCACCATTACCGCGACACGGCCAATAGTGTTTTCGTTCACTGACTGTTCAAATAAACTCAACGAGCTATCACCCTACACACCTGTAAAATAGCTTGTTTTGCTTTGGTTCTCGTCTCACTATTTTCATTTCCAGCAGCAAACTTGTCAGCCTTGGCGAGAGACAAGTTTCGTCTCGATTGCGAATCTTTTTGGTACTGCATGTTTTTGGACACTTAAACTACACAATGACCATCTTAATCTATTTGTGTTTTCAGCCTTTTATGGCGTAAAATCGCAAAGAAATTAGGGAAATATTGGATTTGGCGCTGTTCAAATTTCGTGAACCGCAAAACGCAGGCAGTATCCTATTGAATTACAATTTGGACGACAGAGGGCAGCAGTGCACAGTCAAGATGGTGTTTATGACTTTGAACATCTACGTGTCGGGTTTTCCCGATAAAGGCGCCACTGTCTAATCGGGGCAGTGGCGCCACTATCGCCAAACCCGGCCATGTAGATGAGATGTAGATGTTCAAAAGTCACAACCCAAGATGGCGGTGAGATTTTAGAAATGCATTTTTTGCTCGATAAAGTGCCGGCTAACGCTTGAAATACAGAACAGAAAATTATAAAATGCAATTCTAGTGATAACCCCTGAAAAGTAGAATCAATGAAAATGAATTGGATGACATGATATTCTGTACTAGAAGTGTGTACAGTGGGTTTTCTTGGAGAAAATTGTGATCAAGTGCCAAGAGATTAGTTCATGAAGATAACACCAGGTGTCAGCACCTTATGGGCCCGAATTTTGGCCTAAAACACAGGCCTCTGATATGGCGATAGAACTGTCATAGAAGCGCTGCCGATGTTGTTGTATGCTGGAGGTGGACGGTAAACTATGTGTTTCATTCTCATGGCCTTATGCGATAAACAAATTCTATGTTGAAAAATTGATGCAAATTACTTTTGTTTTCAGGAAGCAGTTGCAGTTGTTTTGGATGTGAGTCCCTCGATGGACTCGGCCCCGGCTGGGGAGACGACGTCGCTGCAAACTTCTCTCAACGCCATCACGATGATTCTTCAGAGGAAGGTGAATCTGAATTTCTGTTTAAAACCACCCCAGCTGAAACACTATCAAATAATTTTTCTATCTCCCCTTACTTGTCTGTATGCACCAATGGACCTAAATTTTCAAATGCCCACACCCCCCGTTTCATACATGCTAAATGAATGGCACCTAAGATAAAAATCTGTATAAATATCCACATAATATTATATGCATTCAGGCCTTTCAATTACGTGGAGACCTCTACACCCTGTAATTTGGGGACATCCTGTATGGCCTACACCGTTATACGGTGTAGGAATCATGTAATTGAGAGGCCTGTGCATTGTAAAATTCTGTTCTGGCTTTTGATATTTTTGAAGCACATGTGCTTTTAAGCATGTTCATTGAATAAATACCATTCTTTCCCCTTAAAAATTGTCCGATTTTGAAATTGTCATGACAGAACTCTTGGAAGAAAGAGTCTTTATGAATCTCTAAATAATTCCAGATGTTTGCCGAGTCAAAAGATGAGGTGGCCCTAGTTCTATTCGGCACGGACAACACTGCCAACGATCTGGCAGACGGAGACAATTACGCAAGAATCATCGTAGCCAAGCCACTTGCGGCACCAAGCTGGGACCTACTGGAGTATGTTCAGAATGACATCCAAGCCAGTCATCACACTGGAGATTGTATCCTTGAATAAAAAAACTATTGAAGCGCCCCCTGGCCGAAGACAAGAGACACTACATTGTAGGCCAATAAACCTAATAGCACCCAACTGTAGTGGCATGTAGGGGAGAGGGAAAATTAGGGAATTTGATTTTTCCAAGCATTCCATTCAGTTATTTTCCCTGCTGTTGACAAGACATGTGTAAGTCTCTAATTTTACATCCTGGGTAGACAGTACTCCCAAATTAATTTCCTTAATTTGTCTCAGTTATTGATGCGCTCGTTGTGGCTGTGGACCATTTGAGGAAAGCGACAAAGTAAGTGTCAAGTTACCATATCCGTGGTGCACATTGGGAGGTGCGAAAAGTTTCCCAAGCCTGGAGTTGTGCGTGCTAAAAATAACGAGAAGCATGTTTTTTGCTTTCTAAGAGTTAAAACAAAATTAGCCTCAAAAAGTTTCAGAAATATGGCTCACTTATAGTTCAAACAAGCAATGGCCTTAGCCTTCGAATTCTAATCTTTCTAAACTGTGTTTATTTCAGAGGCAAACGTGGTATTGCAGGAAAACGATTGATTCTCTTCTCGAACCTCGGTGGCGAGTTTGGTGATGACAAAATTGACACGATAGTAGGTGCTCTCAAGGCTGAAGAAGTGGAGCTTAACATCATGTAAGTTCCAGGGATGTCCTCAATAAAGAGGTGTCCTGCTTAGAGAGGTCACCTCTGCAAGACTCATCGTGACAAAGTGCTTCAAGCATGAAGATTCATGTTTCTTTTGAACTCAGTTCTTGTGCTCTTGAACGAATCACACCCTTCTCTCCTTCAGCGGTCCGTCCCTGGGCGATGACGATGACGACGACGGGCCACCAAATGCAGCCAATGCCAATGGCCACACCAAGGAAAAGACACCACAGCAGAGAGCCGGCGAAACGATGGTCCAACATATCTTGTCAGAGGTGGAGGGAGAATGCTACTCCTTTGGGTAAGAATAAAAATACTGATCATCCTTCCATTTCCCTTTTAAATGACGTGGCAATGTACGTATACTTACCTTGGGAACATGAAATCCACAGGGGCTGGGTGCACTGATGAAAGCTTCATGGAGCTGAAGCCCATTAATAATGCACTCTGAAGTGAGTGCGGGGCCCTAGGCCCAAGTGGTTGCGACAAAAATCGACCACTTACGAAGATGGGAGAGTGTGAGTCTTCCTCATCACAGGCACTACAGATATGCAGTGCCAAAGCCAGAGCGCCCTGGGGTGTTCCTTCCATTTCCCTGTACACCTTTATATCTTGTAATATTTTAGCATAGTTTGGGGACTTGTTTTTTGCTATTCAGCCAGATTTGGGGACATATTGTCACGGCAAGCTGTTGAATTTATATGGTCTGCTGCACTCTTTCAAGTCCCAGATGTCAGGTTACGTAAGAGAGAGGGAGGTTTCGACAATATTGGCAAACTAACGAAATGTTTTCGTCTTTCAGAGAAGCGCTACCAGCGTTGAGTTATTTCCAAGCCAAGGCTGTCAAGCAGACTGCCTGGAAGTGTACTCTGGACATCGGGGCCGACCTAAGAATTCCAATTTGTATGTATACCAGGGTAAGTAACGTGCCTACTTGCTCAAAATTAAAGCAACAGCATCAGAAGGAATCCAGCACCTCTTACAGGAAAGCAAAGATGCTCCTGGAACAGGCCATAAAAACCAGGGCCTGGGTTTTCTTCTTAGCATTTGAGAGCAGTTCAAATCGGTATTCCTGCCTGGTTTATGAGGTCAGCTGTTGACTCCAGTTTGCTCTAGACCCCCCCAGAGTTTAGCTGTGTGATCGACATGGTCTGACCAAACCTGGTTCCTCTGGGCAGCATGGAGGTTACACTCTTCTAGGATATGGATGGGAGTCTGTTTGTGGTGTCCACAGGAACATGCTGGTGTGTCTGCTATCCCAATGCGATGGAGGTGGCTGTGTAATCTGGTTCCTCTGGACAGCATAGAGGTTGCAGTCTAGCATGATATTGATGAGAGTCTGTTCCTGATGTCTACAGGAACACGCTGGGTTTTCTAACACCTTAGATTTGAATCAAAATGAAAAAACACTGAGCGCCATCAAAGAATAGGTTACTGCTGAAACTGTTGAAGAACAAAATGATTTAGTAAAACTTCTGTTTCTTTTATCACTTCAGGTGACAGAAGCCAAGACCAAATCTATGAAAAAAGTCTACGCACGCGACCAGGATGCGGCCATTCAAAACGAACGCACGTTCCATCTGAATGATGAGGCCGAGACCGAGATTGAGAAAGACGATACTGTCCAAGGTCATCGATACGGGAAAGATCTGGTGCCGTTTTCGCCCGAGGATATCGAGGGGATGAAATTTCAGGCGGAAAAATGTTTCAAGGTGCTAGGAATGACAAAATCTGAAAACGTGAGTTATGGAGCATGTTGCCACTTTTACTGAAGAAATTCTATGGTTGTGAGGCGAAGATTGATAAAAATTAAACTTCCAACTAAATGCGATCAGTAGTTTGCCCTCCAGAGCCCCCAATGAGGAACCTGGATAACAAAACCTGCCAATAGGGGGCCCTGCAGGCAAGTGGATCATGGCTGTAATGAGAAAGCCATTTCCCAGGTCAATGATTATTGAATATTTCATCCATTAATTACTCTACATGGGGAAATAGCACCAAAAATGTTGTTTTATTGGTCCTTAATTCTATTTTGATGAGTTTTAGGGAGAAAATCAACAAACTTAATTTGAATGGAAAATGCACTGGAAGTGTACCTTTAAGTACTGGTGCTGCCATCTGGATTTTGCAGGTAAAGCGACACCACTACATGGGAACCAGTGTGTACTGTTGCGTGGGCGACAAGGGTGATGACGCAGCAGCTGTAGCACTCTCCGCGCTCATCCAAGCTTTATACGAAACCAACAGCGTTGTCATCGTACGACGGGTGTACGCCAACAAAGGCTCGCCGAAATTAGGCTTCCTGTCTCCTCACATCAAGGCCAAGTATGAGGTACGTTGATGAACAGTTCTAGTGCCGGCGTTTCTCAAAAACATCCCACCTGACCCCCATCTCAGACCCATCAGAAAAGAAATGGGTTAGAGATGACTTTTGCGATAGCTTACTAAAGACCAGAGCTTGCTTATTCAATAGTCTCCTTTAAAAAATTTAAAAGTTTTACAAGGATATGTTCAGTTACTCCTGAGTATCTCGATTACCAAATAATTTAAAGGGTATTTGTCGTTGCTTGTAACTTCAGGAGTGCAAATATGTATTGTTAATTGTTGTATATGAGGATGCTCTAGATAGTGGTCAACGAAAGATTGAACTATCTTGTCATTAGGAGATGAAACTGAGCCATTTCTAATGAGTCCTAAGGACAGAAAACAAGGACAGAAGCAACTTCTCAGTGTCTGATGTACTTATCGAGAGAAAAAAGTTTACACTCGGCTTGTTGCCTCCGACTGACGATGAACCAATGCTTCACTGCTGGGCAGATCCGTGTAACTGCATACCTCTACACCTGACCCTATCTTCAATCATTCTTCTCCAACGTTTCAGTGCCTCATGTATTCCGAGCTGCCGTTTATGGAGGACGTCCGGCAGTTCACGTTTGGTTCGTTACCCCTGAGCGACGATGCGCCACCTGCTGTCCAAAAATACAAACCTTCCGCGGAACAGCTAGAACTTATCGACAATCTCATTACGGATATGGATTTGACAAATGTCGTCGAGTATGTACTGTAGAACCTCTCTATTACGGACACCCATGGGACCGACAAGTGCTGTCCTTAATAGAGAGGTGTCCTGATTAGAGAGGTCAAATTGAATGGAAACAACCAATTTGGGACCAAAACTAGTGTCCTTAATAGAGAGGTTGTCCTTAATAGAGAGGTTGTCCTTAATAGAGAGGTGTCCTGATTAGAGAGGTCAAATTGAATGAAAACAATCAATTTGGGACCAAAACTAGTGTCCTTTATGGAGAGGTTGTCCTTAATAGAGAGGTGTCCTGATTAGAGAGGTTAAATTGAATGGAAACAACCAATTTGGGACCAAAACTAGTGTCCTTAATAGAGAGGTTGTCCTTAATAGATTGGTGTCCGCTAAGGGAGGTTCCACTGTACTTGTAGATTGGAAAAGACACCTACCAATTAAGGACAACATTAGTCAGTCTCCTAAGTGTGTCCTCAATAGAGAGGTTTTGTTGTCTATCTTTTCAGGGACGACGATGGTGAGAAAAACGAGGCGTTAAAACCTAAGTTGACGTTTAACCCATTCAGACAAAGACTTTTCCAGGTGAGAGATGGGTTACTTTCTTTGCTACGAATATATGACAAAAAAATTTCCGATTGGATTTATTTTGACATTTTGTTATCAACCAATATAAGAATCATCAAATATTTCATTCTTGAGGGAGGGTAATCATTTAGTATACGTATTTAGGTCCATTTTGTGTATCCATACTGGTGTGAATGGGGGGGGCAACATCATCATTCTGACTGCAAGGTACAGCGAGCAGACGAGGGCAATTTCCATAATTTGTGCGTCTCAAAATTTCCAAATTTATGCATATCTCGTTTCTGATGCAGTGTCTTCAACACCGAGCACTCAACCCCGACGAGCCGTTACCAGAACTTAACCCACTCATAGCCGACTACCTCAAACCTGCCACGGAGGTGACGACAAAGTGCGAAGGCACCGTCAAAAAGATGAAAGAAAAATTCAAACTTGAAGTCGTCCAAGTGAAGAAGGAGGTACAGACAGGACAGAACGTTTTTAAAGAAAAGTGAGTTTTCTTATCAATAAAATATTTAATCTGCAAAATTTTCACGGGTGTTTTTTTGCGAACTTTGCAAACAACCATTACGGAGACGGATTTTGCGTGCTTTGTCGTCAAAGGATAAACAACCATTACACCACTGGTCTACCTTATCGAGCAAATCCTTCTTCCTTCTTCATTTTCTTCTTCAGTGTTTGCTCTGCACCTGCTTGGGTCTTTTGCATGTCCTTGCATTAATTCGTTTATTTTGCTTATTCAGTGATGATGATGGCCCAGCTGCCAAGAAGCCCAAGGTCGAGGTCGCCGGCGGTATGGCCGACATTACTAAGGTCATGGTCACAGAGGTTGGCACGGTAACGCCTGTGGAAGACTTCAGGAGTATAATCTCAGCCAAGGATGAAGATCGTTTTGAAGAAGGTAAACATTTGGATAATATTCAGGGTTTTTTTGGTTTTTTTCAGTGCGTATTTAAGCAATTGGAAATTTTCAAATTTCAATTACAAATTACAAATTTTTTACGAACAACATAGGCCTTTAAAATATTCTGATAATTTCTCTTCAGCGTGTAAGATGATGCAGACCGTCATCATCAAGACGATTATGGCTTCCTTTGGATCTCAGTTCTTTGGCAAGGCGCTTGACTGTCTGAAAGCACTCAGACAAGAATGTGTCAAGGTAAGGAGGATGTTTTCAGTGATGGATTTAGGGGTTGGCACATGAGGTGCGCATGCCCATTTTGTCGGAGAGTAACGATTTTTCAGGGCGATGTTTCATGACAAGCAAGTAACTCCTGCCAATAAAAACATTGATAAAGCAACCTCTTCGTATGGAAGAAATCAGCCTTTTGACCAAAATATTATCAAATGCAATACAGCTTATCTCACCTCGGCAAATCAGCTCCAGACTGTTGTCAAAACTATTTGAACTATTTGACTTGGTATGTGGCAGGACCCTGGTAACTAAAATGACAAGCCATGAAAAAATTCAGTTTTACAAGAAAAAAGGAGATGTTCTATCGAACCTACGATGATATCATTTTCGTCTTTGCTTTGGATTTCAGAATTCCGAGCCAAATACATTTAACCATTATTTAGTGATATTGAAGGAGACTTTGAAAGAGAAGAACAAGAAGGACTTCTGGCAAGAGATTGTAAAAGGTCGGTGCACTTTTTCGCTGCCGAATCTTTCCAAGACTGGCACGCCAAACTGCCACATATATCCTGCCAAACTCGGTGTAAAAACAAGGCATCTCAACAAACAACACAGTATCACCATTGTGTCTTCATGTCATGAACATGAACACTCATTTGTCGGCAAGCCTCCAAGTAATCCTGGTCAACACTGCCCTAGCAATGATACCAGACCCTCTATGCTTTGTATTTCAGATCATCTGACCTTGATTGACAAAAGCGAGAGTGAAGACAGCGGCGTGACCAAGGAAGAGGGAGCAAAGTTCCTGGAGGGAGAGGTGAAAGAGGAGGAGCCTGAAGAAAAGGAGGATGAGGAAGATGCTGATGATCTGGTGAGTGAATCATTTGTGGTACTTTATGTGTGGGTGGGGGTCCCCATCTGTAGTTACTCAGGCCTCTCAATTACATGATTCCTACACCGTATAACGGTGTAGACCGTACAGGATGTCCCCAAATTAGGTCTTTTTTTTCTCCTTTTTTTTTTAATAATATGACCCCCTGAAGCGTTTTTTGACCCCTAACATAACCAAATCTCATCCAAATGGCCTAATTTGATAGTTTTACCCTAAAAATTATGATTTTTTAAGGTGTATGTGGTGATATCAGTCACTAACTTTGATTAATGACGTCGCTGTTCAGGCAAATTGGCGCAATGAAATGTCCCCAAGTTAAGCTAAAAAGCAAAAAAATATGTCCCCCAAAATAGGCTAAAAAAATACAGGGTGTAGAGGTCTCCACGTAATTGAAAGGCCTGGTTACTGGAGGGAGGGGTGAGAGAGGAAGACCCTGAGGAGAAGGAGAATCAAGAGGATGCTGGTAACCTTGTGGTACTTTATGTGTGTGTGTGGGGGGGGGGCATGATTAGGCAAAGCTGGGGCTGCTCAATTGTGTCAGCAAATTCACGTGCCACTGTCTGTGTCACTCTGTCCATCCTATCCATTAAATTGGGGGTGCTGTAAGAAATGAGACAGACTGTTGATGTGATCTTCATTAAGCAACCACGCCAATTTGAAGCCAGAGCTGGGTGACAAGGACGTCAGTGTTCCAGCAAGGTTTCTCTCTTAATTGGTTCTGACACTAGACACTTTATTTTTTTCAGTTGGCGATGATGTAGTTGACAAGGTGAGGTCGTTGCAACCACGATAAGGTGAAACGAGGTCACTGTGACCTTAGTGCATTCAGGAATGATCTTAGCGAAGGGCAGCTGGAATCGAGCACGTTCAAAATGAGTGATTCGAGTTCACCCTCTCACTTATAAGGCAATATGTAGTGAGGCTTGTTAGTGGGTTCAAATGTTAGGCATTGAAGCGACTGTTTTTAGATGTTTCGAACCCGGGAGCGATAAAATAGTGGTTACCTGGCAGACGCCCAAGCAACTCGGCCTGATTGCCCACGCAACGTCGGCAGTAACAAGCATCAGGCACAAGATCAAGCACTGGTAATCGAATGTGCTAATAGATGACGTCCTGTTCTGGTGAGGAATGCTGTCGTAAGTCACAGTTCGCCTTGAAGAAGATTCCAGATGGACCTTGCTCAGTTCTGGGCAAAATGTCAGGGTATGGTGGACTCGTAAATATATGATAGACTGCAATAGAGCTGGTTAATCAACACTGCCAGGAAATTGATGTATTTTCTTGGTGAATTGTTTCCTTTTGAATGTGCTACCAAATTACAGGTTATTTCATTCAAACAGAAATGTTGTTGTGTATGTTTTATTCTCGTTACACCCTGTACAGATTCTGTGAACCCCTTTAATATGGCAGCCCTGATTTCAGCAAATATTTTATGTCATTTTGGATGTCACTACCACAAATGGATTGGTTTTCCAATGACTCAAAAACCTGCCACCTAGGAGGAAACTGGTGAACTAAAATTATCCTGTCGGATGAGAGCAGATGATAGCATTCTTGTCTTGATGTCAAAATACCTGCTTTAGGAGCAGCAATTTTTGCGGGAACTTATATTTCATTTGAACATGGTGAAGTAAGCAAGTACTTGTCATGAAAATAGCATTTTGACTTTGTCCCTGAAATGAATGAATCAAAAACGAAGTTCCTTGCAGGCTGCAGGCTTTAGTTACTCGTGTTGCGTACAGGGGGCAGTATAGGTACTTGTAATCTCTTTGTTGCGTTTGAGTGGCAAACTTTTTTCAAAATAAACAAAGTATATCGTATATTCTGTGTTTTTGTTTTTCATGGTTTATTTCGCACTAAACTATTTATGAATAACCAGCTGGAAGAGTGAAAAATGAGCCACTTTTAATAGTTTCAATATCACTTCCGTCGTCTGCTAGAATGACTCAACCACGACCCGGCAGCGGCCGCCTCGGCGTCACCATGCAGGGCCCAATGATATTATAGGCTAGTCGTCTGCTAAAATGTTCGACTACAACCCCGTCCCTTGGGACACTTTACATACAACTTGATGTTAAAAGAAGCCTGTAAAGTGCACACAAAACTACCAAGGGGTCGAGTTTATATCAGTCGAGATATGACGCAATATGGCGTCCACGCAAAAGCAGATCATGTCGTTTTGTGTACCCGTTGCCTTGACTACCGGACTTGTTATTCCTAACACAAACACATTTGAAAGCTTGACCATGTTGACCACACATGGTACGATCTGAGGGGGTTGCCTTCTGCACTATGATGACAGAATGAATAAAAATATATATAAGCGAGCCTTATAAAGTTCAGGAACGCTAAATCAAATCGACTAGCCTCTAGTTGGTATTCACAACGTAATCTTTTTTTGAACATTTAATATTGTGATGCGATAACAGTAGCAACAAGATAACATCAACTCTCAGACAAACAAACAGGAGGCAGAACGCCCAGACGATGATGCAAAAATAAACAAAATCCTTTGTGGAGACATATACGCCCGTCTCCTCAGGTCACAGCTACACGAAGGCCTACGTCACACCGTTACCGTAAGGGTTAAACTGCTAAAAAGGGCCTTTAATACATGTTAGGGATTACGATTAATAGCCTTAGCGGTAGCTCTTTCATGCGCAGGCCTATGCCTACCATTGTTAATCCCTTCAGTAGTTAGGCCCTTGCGTTGTCAACAGTGGTGATTTCGGCAGGAGTAGGAGTAAGGAATACACAGAATATAAGGTGAGCTTTTCTGGTTTCCTGGCGCCAGATATCACCAGTTTGCAACTTTTTGATTATATGATTTTTTGAAGGACATAATGAAAAAATATCAAAGAAAATCACGGGAATCAAATGAAGTATATTTCAAGGGTATTTTAACATACATTGTAGATGTACATTTGTCTGGTTGAATAGCACCTCGATGGGATAATTCATTTCCTTGTGCTCCCAAACATTGACCCTAGCTCAGTCGGTAGAGTGATGGCCTTAAGCTTTATGAGCGAGAGGTCCCGGTGTAACATCTGTGGTTGTTCCCCATGTGTCAGTGTTTCCAAACAATAGGCAGCTAGAGAGACCACGACTTTTCAATAGGGGGGATACACAGAAAAACTTGTCAATCTATTTTTGAGCGTTCCCAAACAATGAGGGGAAACACTCAAAAACAGAAACACTCAAAAACATTACACCGGGTTCAATCCCCGGTTGGACCTTGATGTTTTTCCTCTGTTACATAGTTTTCATTCCAGTCAATTTCCGCGACTATCGAAATATTCCGAGGAATTTCCGACATTTTTCGTTTTCGTTGCAGATAATACAAGATGGTGTGTAGTATATGCTGTTGCTGCTGTTGTTGTGATTGCTGTACATTGAAAGGTATCGCAAAATGGATCTTGATTGCTTTCAACGTTGGATTCTTCGTAAGTATTAGTAATAGATAATGGAACCGCTTTACAAAGGACGCCCTAGAGACTGACTAGTGCTGTCCTGAATAGAGAGGTGTCCTGATTAGAGAGGTCAAATTGAATGGAAACAACCAATATGGGGCCTAAACTAGTGTCCTTAATAGAGAGGTTGTCCATAACAGAGAGGTGTCCGCTGAGGGAGGTTCCACTGTAGGGGGCTATTGATCTCTTATCTCTGTGATTTTGAAAAATCGCCCACTTAACCACACATGGAAAACTAAAATGTTACATATTTTATTTTCAGATCGCTGGCGCCGTCCTGTTAGGTGTTGGAATCTGGATAGCAGTAGATCCATCAACCTTGGCTGATTTCCTCTCAGCGTTTAACTATGGTTCGCTCAACGTGACCGGGCTGCTGCTCGGGTCAGCCTACACTCTCATCGGTATCGGAGCCTTCATTTTCTTGATCGGCTTCACAGGATTCTGCGGAGCGTGTAAGGAGAATAAAGTCTGTCTGATCATTGTAAGTATTTGAGGACGTATTCAACTTACGTAACCCATCCATGGGAGAAGTGAGAGGGGGGATGCCCCCTAAAAGTTAAAAAACGTGTTTTTGACCGACATTTTGGCCGAAGTGTCATTTTGAGTAATCACCAACCCTATTGATATTTGTGTGTGATTTTTAAACATGTCCTGAACATAATCAATATCATTGTGTTATATCCTTCGTTTCTTTCAGTACATCATCTGCGTCAGTATCGTCCTTCTCGTCCAGATCATCGCGATGATCCTCGTAGCTGTCTTCTTCGAACAGGTATGTAGCACAGACTCTCCAGAAGTAATAGATCTTAGAATTGAGTCATTTCTTTCCTAGAATTGAGCCAATTCTTTCCTAGAATAGAGCCAATTGTTCATTGGTTTTCCAATTCGCGAAAATACCATGCATCAGTTCAATTTTCCACAGCCTTTACGACCCTGGAGACCTCCATCACAAATAACTATAACGAGCCGGAGTTCCTTCTAGTCCATTTACACAGCTTGCAAAGTGCCAGAAAACCGAGTCAGACCTTTCTGATATTATATCTTTATGGTTTTTAACCCTTACTAGATCAAGAGTACCGCCCTTACAACATTGAAGACCGCGGTCACTGATAACTATGACGGCAGCTGGAGCTCATCCAATTCGATCTCCTTAGCTTTTGACTACACTCAAATCACCGTAAGTATTCGTTTCTTTCACCGTTGTTCTCGTGTTTTGCGTGCCACCACGGTCGGGCTTCTGCTGGCCAAGTCAAATGACTTTGGCTTGGAAGAGGAGTCCTTCGGTCCACCTTCACCACTAGAAGCAAGGAATATGCGTTTCAATAAACGGACAACATTGGTTTTACGCAGAAGAGGATTCCAGCAGGACCGCGACTTCTCCAAAGACGATCATAGAAAAGTCATTCCCTGGAGCGGAATGTAACCACAATTTAATCTAATTTCAGTTCGATTGTTGCGGCGTTGACTCTTACACAAACTTCCAAGGTGCCACCAACTGGAATACGGCCTATAACTACGGAGGCAGCTCCTACACAATGACCATCCCCCAATCCTGTTGTAAGCAGGACGACTCCCAGTTCCCCACGGGGACGGTAAGCCTGACTGATGGCTTGTGTCCGGTGACGCCAACGACGACGAACTCGTACTACACCACCGTAAGTCCATTTCCAATTGATAATAGGGAGTTGTCGCAAAGCCCGCGAAACGCCAACGCCAATGCCAATCCCATTGTTCGAGCTTCCTGATCACGATTTGAACAATGGAACAGGCTTTCGCGTAGGCGTTTCGCGAGATTTGCGAAAACTCACCAATAGAGATGTGTAGACAGTGCATAAGGCTGCCTCTAGCCTAAACAGTGTCTCCACCTACTGCCAGATTTTGGAGCTACTGTCAAAGAATGGCTAAGAAAAAGTAAACCACCGGCTGTGCATGCGGCGGCCGCAATAAAGCGTGCTATACCTTGACAGGGATTATGATACTGATGCGGATTGTTCTTTTTCCAGTCTTGTTATGACAGCATTATCAACTACATCAACACGTATGCCATCCTTCTGATTACCATTATCTGCTGCATTGTGGGAATTGAGGTAGGTGTTGACGCTAGCGTACGGAATCTAAAACTCCCTATATTTCACTTCTCAGTTGGTCCGTGACGATGTCAGTGAATACGAATACATTCAAAAGATATCTGCTAACCATGGTTGGTGAAAAGTTAAAATTATCTTGAGTCAAATTGTTTTTAAGAAAAACCAAACTTTTATGAAATCGGCCTATTGGTTTTAGCACATCAGCTCATTTACTTCTTAAAAGCCCAAAGTCGAAATATTACGGAAAGGTTCGGAAAACTCGAATATCCCGGAAACTGCAGATTCCACAAAAAGTATAAGAATCAAGTTGGTTCTTTCGTTCAATGTGCCGTTTGTATCTTACTCTTTTTTTTCTATTCTTCAGATTGTCGGAATCTTGTGTGCCGTATACATCTGCAAGAACAGTTAGAGAGAGAAAATAAAATACGTGGATCCAGGATCGGATAACGAAACAGTGAAGAAGCTAAAAAAAGAACTGATATTCTCGAAAGATAGTATTTCGTATAAATTCCTTCGCAGCCCTGGAATAGATTTATTGATGCCGTCGTTCCGTGACTGCCAACACAGGTCGCCATTTTGAATTATTGCTCCACTAATCGTTGAGTAATCAGATAGCGATCAGTCCCGAAATACATGTGTGGAAACAATTAGCGAGCACCCCCAAATCTGTTTTCTTGCAAGGTAAAATTATAGTCCTAGTACAAATGTATCACCAACAGTGAAGAAAACAGCTGGAGGTACACACAAATGCACATGGAGGATATATAACAGTACCCTCCTTTATACATTACATTACATGTATTTGCAAAGAACTGCTGTCTGTGATATCAGTGTGATCAGTATTAACTCCGTCCTTAACTTTTCAAACGATCCCAGTCTGACACGAGGAAATCAGGGGTTAATGTTGGTTCTCCGGCCCTCTTCGTGTGTAGGGCCGAAGAAGCGAACATTTACCCCTGATTTCCTCAGGATTTGATCTCAACCTATGACGTCACTGATTGATGTCATAATATTTTTTTCTGAACATATGTATGGTTAGTTTTGTAAAGTATAGTTAAAGTATTTTGAATGTCTAAATAAAGCCATATTTATCTGGTAAATTAGCGTTTATTTTTTAATTAGGTCATCATATGCCCGGCCCGTTTCCTAAATCTGGAATTTGATTGTACGTTATATGGGGCAGCGTTTGTCTGTCGCCTTGGTGGTGCCAGAATCAGGCAAGGCAAAATAGGACAAACATTGACAAGTTTCGCCGCGTTTTTGTTTGTCGCATGACTACGAAACAATCTAATTTTCACAATGGTGAATATACTGTCAGTTTACCATCATGGTGAATTGTGGAGTTACCATGGTAAAAAAGTCACACATTTTTCTTTGGGTGTCTCAATGCTTCAAAAACGACATAAGCAATAGAAGATAGCTAATTGACCTAAAAAACTGACCTAGACGTGTCCAAGACGTGTCCAAACTGTCCGACTCTCGCTTGGAAATCCCCCAAACAACTATAAACAAAATGTGACTAATTTACACCTGATTATAGTCGTTGTTGCGACACTGTTCGTCGGCGACAGATTACGTCATAATCATTGTTTTGTTCTTATGCGCTAAGCAATTATCGATAACATTGATTGGTGTTTCACCTGACCATGAATATACTAGTGTATCAGATAGATAGTACCCGGTGTTTGTTAACGTGAGAATGTTGGTATAGATGATTATATTAACGCATATCGCGCTAGTTTTCCCTTTGGGTCAAAAGTGTCGTCGTCCTTCGTTTCACAAAAAGTAGAGTAGGATGTTCTTCATTATTTGATACACAAAGGTATTGCTTGTCTAGTTCTCGTTAAGGTGGAACCAAGAAAAGTCGTGCGCTTGCCACAAACAAAACTACAGCAGCACACTAGGAATTGAATGAGGGTAGATTGTGACGAGTTGGGCGAGACTTCAGGATTTAGTAATCGCATGTGACAGCTGTGATTGGTTGAAGTGTGTGACGTCTACCATTTGCATAATCTGTGGTAATTGGTATCAAGTGCGAACAACACCCAATATACTTACATACTAAAATCCCTTTTTATACTGGATCACATTATTGAACATTTCGAGGGATTAACATTGTGAAGATCTGAGGTGAGTTGGAGAGGTTTTTGTGTGGACATTTTCATCTTATTTCACAACACTGTAGGCCTACATGCACCAGTTTTAGTACGTAGTAGTTTTTGTAAAAGGGAGGTTCATTACCACAATGTCCCTGTTGGTAGTTCTAGTATGAGGGATGATTATTTACACAACCTCACTGTTGGGATGATCCTTCATTCTTCCCTTCTCGTTATAAAATGCACTGATAGTGTCCCAACTCATCTACTGCTTCCTGACTGACTTGAGGATAAAACCACTAGCATCAGGCAGGCTTCTCTCCTTTAAGATCTATTTATCCCAACCGCAAAATTATTCACAAACTGTTTACCCCAACGTTGGCCAATCAAGGAGGTTTTATTTGAACTATAAATCTCATTCCTTAGGCCAATGAAGGCCAATACACGTCATTGTCTACGCCCAATTCTCGCAAACTGGCAGTGTAATTTCCATCACAATGTAGCAATACTGTATTTGCCAATACACCCCTGAATTATTTACGAACTGTTCGTTAAACATCACAACAGCCAGTCTGTCAACGTATGATCTCTGTCCTAAATAATATATTCATGGACAGAACTACACCTAGCCACAAGGTATCCAAAACATTAAGAAATGATCTAATGAGACACTTATTACTCCATTAGTTCCGGTAATGGTTAAATTTCCCGTGACGAATGGCAAAAAAGGGATCAGTCGTGAAACAGTGAAGTCAATCGTTTTCTTCACGTAAATGGTGATCCCTGACGTTGAGGGTTAGCCACAGGCAACACCATTTTTGGCTAGAATTTGAAATCCTATAGCAATCAGAACTCCTTCAATGAGTGAGTCCCAATTTCAAGGGTGGGAGTCAGTTCTCTGAAAAGGAAAGAACGACTCCCACCCTTGAAGTCAGCATTCACTTATTTTGAAAGAGGTCTAAATTGAGATTTAGGACTTCGGGTTCTTGCCAAAATGGTGGTGCCTGTGGTCAACTCTCAAATACTCCGCGATGACGACGACAACGACGACAACGACGACGACGATGATGACGACGATGATGAACATGTGTGATTCTTGATACTGTTACCACCCTTCGCGCGTGGTTTTCCCCGCCGTATTGGCTTGTTTAATTTGGAAATATTTGGACAAACTGTTTGAATAATGTATGCTTTATTTTCCCAACGTGGACTGCATGTACACAAGTTAAGCTTAGCCTGAGGTACACGATGTGAGCAATACGTGACGCGTTTCCTAATAACTCTTTTATCTTTTTTCTCAATGACAACTTACAAGAGTATTTCAAATTTCGCATCACTAGTACTAGTACATGTACGTAAGTTTGGCCAGCACATAAGTATGTAGCACCACTACAGTGCATTTGAAGTGTTAGAAACTTACACTCTAGTGCGACCAACACTGTGTTGACGTTATTTAGCCGGTGTGCAAGGGATAGTAGTCCTAGGGCTGATAGTCCGTGTAACAACAGCCCGCATTGCTAAATGTTTTGGTTAGGGTTAGCGGTACAATAGATCATGCTGCTTAATTGATCAAATACAATGCTACCGGACTATGACTCCAGGGGGACTATATCCGCTGTCACACCGGTCTTGGAGCGTCTGTTTCACATATAGGCTTATTGCACGTGACATAGGCGAAATATCTTCTACACATTATTTTTCTTATTGGGACGATGATAACGGTCCCATTTCGCACACATGACACTGATTTCTTCGGTATCTGGGAGCTTATTTGCATGAGCGAATAATAACTTGACAATTCGTTGTACTACATGTAGTGACCACAAGAACTTTTTTTGTAACTTTCTTTGTGGATAGGTCTAAAACTTTTTCGGGGTGTATTTTGTCCTTTTAATCTTTTAAAGGGAATGCTTGCCTTCATATGGGTTAACAGCAGGCATGTTCATTCAGTCCGTAGCCTGGGCAACCAGAAACGATACTGGATATTGATGATAGAAATAAAAATGTAACACCTTATTATCAACTGACGTCATTAACACCCATTGACATGTACATGTAAGTTTAAAACTTGAACGTGTTGAGGTAAAATGTGTTGAAATACATTTTCACATCTTCTTTGTTTATCAATAAACTCATTTGGCCGCTGGTCAGCTGCGACAGCGAGGCCACCGTGATATGGCTTGAGATTGTCGGACATTTCCAGTGGCTTGCATGATCCACTGGGAAGAAGCCGCCGCCTATCCCGTGGGGCTTTGCGGAATACACTGGCAAGATTTTCCGAGCTACTTGAGGCTTTTTACATTTTTCGTTTGAATATATTAAAACAAAATATATCGAAAATAAGATTGTGCCACAACATGCGCATGTTAGATTAAGAATATTTCAACATATCTAATAATAGTCCTTTTATTCGGAATGATATTATCGTCTAAGCCCCTTACTGACGTAGTCCTATTTCTTAACCCTGGGCGGCAAATTAGTTATTGGACAATCGATAAAGCGATTTGTTTGTTTGTTCTAGCGTCCCTCAAATACTAGGAGTAAATATTTATTATAAAAATATCTTAACATGACTAAGAGCATATATGTTAACCCCCTAATATTCACTAGGAAGAGTATTTTCCTTATAATACAACTGAGTAGACATATACAAGTAGATGGCATTTCGACGTTGGGTGGAAAACAGGGCTGCCAATAATCTTTCAACGAGAGGATAGCTAGCATTTGTTATAATAATCTCATCATTGACATACAGTATCGTGTGTTTTTTGTCTTTCAGAAAATTTATCAAAATGGGTCTCAGTTGTGGTTTGAAGTTAGCGAAGTATTTCCTGTTCATATTCAATATCATTTTCTTCGTAAGTATTTCTGTCCTATTACCAAATGACTTTTGGCCTCGAATGTATGAGAGCAGTTCAGTTTCAATGCACAGTTTTATAGTCAGTTCAACTTTAATGCACAGTTTCATAGTCTATTCGGAATTTCGAAGAAGAAGAAGTAGAAATAATCATTACTTAAATGAAGATTCATCCTTACCAAAATAGTAAAGAAGTTCTACTTCTAGTTAATTATGTGCTGGCTGTCACATCTGAGACAAGCCCTTCTATATTAGCTTCCTCCTTCATCACAATACATACAGAGTGTTTAATAATTGTGATATTTTTAACTGTTTCAAAGTTTAACAACAATTTCCCATATTTTCCAGCTTGTTGGAGCAGTCCTACTCGGAGTAGGAATATGGGTGGTCGTCGACAACACGTACCTCATGGCCTTCATTAACAACTTCAACACAGGTGGCGTTAACGTCGGCGGGCTGCTTTCGTCATCAGCTTATGTGCTCATCGCGTTCGGTGCATTCATTTTCGTGGTCGGATTCCTCGGTTGTTGTGGCGCGTGGAAGGAGAGCAAGTGCTTGCTGGGTATTGTGAGTATAGTAACGTTGAACGCAGTATTCTATGACGTCAGAAATCTGCTCGCAAGCAGAACATTTTCTTTTAGATGAAACTACTTTTGAGATGAAAGTGGTGGCCTCCTGAAGCAAAAATATTTCGAAATTATTATGACGTCATTTCTGTAAAACACTGATGAATTCTCTGCCTCCTCTTCGTTCCAGTATTCTGTCATTGTTGGAATCATCCTTTTGGTTGAAATCGTTGCCGTTATCCTTGCTGCTGTCTACTACGATCAGGTAAGAACAAATATAACGGAAAATATCGAAAAACTAACGAAAACTATCGTGATATATCGAAAATCTAAAAAAATTAGAAATGAAAAAAATGAGACTCGAAACTTGTACTACAAATTGAGTTACTTTTACAACAATGTTTAGCTGATGTTTCTCAAAGCAAAGACATTGATGCATTTAAGCAGTAACATGACATTCTGTGCAATCATGTCTTCAGACGAAAAAAGAAATGGCCGCGTATCTAAATCTTACGATCATCGACAAATACTACGGCACTCCATTTAGCTCTGAGCCGCTGTCTCTTGCCTGGGACTTTCTACATATCACAGTGAGTCGAAACCAGTGTCGTGTCGGAACAGCATCGCAAAGAGCCTCGGTATCCCTCTAATAGAGAGGTTCAGATTTCGTCCTAAGGAAGTGGTTAGACGGCCTCAGCTGTATTTTCAATCCACAAATCCAAAGTGGTCTCTCAAGGCGACGCGACCGTGTATGCGGTCAGTCTCTTGACGTTGGCTTGATACCGAGGTCTCTTGTCTTGCGTTATGTTCAGACTGACGTGTGGTTAGTGGCAAGCTTGTAGTGCATAGGTTAGAGAGTGAAGCATGGCTATATTCATACATGTAGATGTATTCCAGTGCATTTTTCAGTTGCAGCTTATAGAAAAAGGGCTTTGGATTGGTGGGGGATTGGACGTACGGAAGGAGATGCAAAGCTTCGGATTGTCTTAAATTTTAAGACCTGCCGGTCCGGCGAAAGCATTTCCCGGATGAACCAGGATTGGACGCTTACGATTTGACGAAAAGCAGTTTCCCCTGTGCTTGTGCTTTTGCTTTTGCTTCTAGTTTGCTTGCTTGCTTGTTTTCAGGCTGTTTCGCTTGCCAAGACCTTCTTGCTCTCCACCATCTACACAGAATACGACGGAACCGCCAACTCCGCGAACGCAGTATCTTTGGCCTGGGACTACGCTCAAATCACAGTAAGCGAACATTGATAAAGGGACTCCAACGAACTGGGACAATTTGTAGTTCGATCACTATGCCTATAGGTGCCGCCAGCATCTATATTATTCCAATGTAGCTCCATTTTAACAAAGTATCACTATATGTTAAGTTAACCTGTATTTTATGTTACCAAATAATCAGTTGATTTCAAGTATCAGCCACGTTTTCATTTTCATTCGCCCACTCTCCCTCTCTAGTTCTCCTGCTGCGGTCTTGACAACTACACCGATTTTGACTCTGCCACCAACTGGAACAAAACTTCTGCTGCCGGCTCCATGGTTATACCGCCATCTTGTTGTAAAGTCCAGGACGCGAGCACCTTCCCAACGTTTACGTTGACCGACACTAACTGTCCGTACAGTCCTTCCACGACCAACTCAAACTACCAGACTGTAAGTATATGTTTAAGTGGTCTTTCCATTAACCATTTTCCTCAAGCAAGAATTTGAGACTTCCGATCTCGGAAAGCCTAATTTTTGAGGATTTCGAATCTTCGCCTTGATCGGAAGAAGCGTCCTGTAGGGACTGAGAAAGTGCTACACTGAAGATCAGCTTTATAGTAAGGCTAAGATAAAAATAATTTCATAAATTGGTTTGGGAATCTTTCCTTTTGGTGTCTGGTGCTTCTCTCAATCATAACGAATTCATTTTTTCAGACTTGCTACGCTTCGCTGATGAGCTACGTCCAGACTTACTCCATCGCAATAATAGCTGTAACATCATCCGTGGCCGTCCTGCAACTAATCGTCATCATAGCTGCATGTTGCCTCTGTCGGGCCATTGGAGGGGACTCAGATACACGCGCCTAATTCTAACAGAGAAGCTTCCGCATCTAACAGTGAACTCATAACCGCATTCACCAATTTCCGAAATCAAAATCACCCGTCGGGAACTAACACCAGATACTGCCTTCTGATTGGCTCGTTTCTAATGAGCGCGCCGCGGTCGCAGAACTCGGCACTTTTGATTGGACAATATACCACCGGAACTGCCCAAAATTCTGATTTCGGAAATCCCTGAATGAACTCCTAAAAGCATGTGTATTGTAAATCTCAACACTGTCCAAAGTGATGAGAAAAAAAACGATCCGGATTTCATCGGAAAATTGCAGTTATTTTGAATTTTCTCAGAAATCAAAAAATAATTTATTTTTCTCGGACGGTTTTGTTCTGGAGTCCGGGTTTCTTGAACTTTCCGGTCACTTTCTGGGTTGTGGGGTACATCTTAAACCTTCATTCGCTCCATCAAAAACACGGAAAAACTCGGTTGTTTTCGCGAACTTCATTAACAACATAACTTGATTCTACGGCAGCAGTTTACCATCGAAACCTCAGAGTATATGCCGTTAATTTGAACTAGAAATTTGCTGCTCACACGATTCTGAACTGCTGCAGCGGAATCGGGCCTTTACACTCCTGGAAAAAGTCTCGCAAACACATCAACCAACATTCAACCTATATTTTCGGTTGTTTCCAAATTAGTGATTAAAAGCCGTCCATTTTCAGTCCTGCATGACGTCACTGATGAGTTTTGTGCAGACTTACTCCGTCGTCATTATCGCTGTGGCATCAACCGTGGCGTTCATACAGCTTCTTGTAATTATTGCCGCCTGCTGCTTCTGCCGGGCCATCGGCACTGAATCCGATAAATAGGAAGTTAATAGAGAGGTTGCGCTTTCAAAACGTATACGTAAAGAAAACGTGAATACAGATGTTGCTCCAATGCAAATCTTTTGATTTTAACGAACGGCGTAGGCCTTTACGAACCCGTCACATGGACTATATAATAAATAGGTAACGAGAATTGATGTACATGTAATAGCTTTAATAAATTGTTTTAGGTTGTAAATATTCATACATGGTTGGTAATTAAAAACTTGGAAAATCAAATTGACTCGTTGTGTTATCATTCTTCCTTTAAAGTGGTCGTCCATGTTTCACCAATAGTAGCAGCGCCATTCACAGGACTAACATGTGGTCATCCGGAGCTTCAGTGCCTTTAAATCAGTAATACCTCGCTCTCGGCGAGGGAAGGAGCATGCATCTGACCCGGGCATTCGATGATGATTTTGGGTGAGATTTTAAGAAAAAATGACTATCCTGACCAACTTGGTCCAAAACCCTCCAAAGTATAGTCGTCAGAATTCCTAATTGAATCAAATATTTATTTATCTATTTGAAAGACTCTGATTTTATCGAAGTTGGAGATCTATCTTTTTGCTACCCGATTTAAACGCTTTCATCACCATCACAACACAATATGATATCATGTTAAAAATTGAAATAAAATCAAGAAATCAATAGTTCACAATACCGACCAACCTCATAAATGATTTTTTAAGTCAGTTTCCAACAATTGGTGCAGAGGTTATCGACATTTCAAGTCGCGGCGGCAGGTTAAAGACGTGCGATACAGCTCAAAGCAAAGTAATGGCTTGTGCGAAAGAACCTTTTGCAACTGTTTGGCTTGTGGCATCCTTTATCAGCAAAGCACAGTCCACCAGCCCAAATCTAGTTCGGGCCGTCGGAGTGGCGCAGTGGAGCATCAGCGCCGCCTGTCACCACTGAGGTTCCGGTTCGATTCCCGGCCGGTCTTGGTACACTCACGTGTTAGAGAGAGCGGCCACTCACTTCGATAGAGTAGGTTTTCACCGGTTTACATGTGAATTACAATCGCCCGATATTGTTTATAGACCTAATAATCACCACCGTTTGATGTCTGTGATATTGGTGAGAATAGAATGCACAACTTTTAGCAACAAAACCCATCCGGACACAGCCATGATCTTTTTCGTGAGCCTTTGTGTTTCGTTTTGGGCGTCAAATGGTCTCTAAATTGCGTCTGCGGGCATATGGATAGCCTCTTACTACAAGCGACGCCAAGTCATCCCTAGTCCAGTGATGAAGCAGAGTTCGTTCCCGTGATGATGTGTAGTCCAGTCGATGAATTGTGAATAATTGTGTACAGTCCTCTAGCTGATAAGTTCTGTTTGGTTCAGCCGACGAATTGTGTACAGTCAAGCCGGTGTATTATGCGGTATGAAACTTGGCGGATGGTTGTCTAGTCCACCGAAGCTGACGAAATGAGCTGACATGATTTACATCAGCTCGCACCCTCGAAACACGGCGGACAATCCAGCCGTAATTCAATTTAGTCTACTGGGCAGACGGAAGCCTCGGCCCTGTAATATATTTACTATGTAAAGCCATTGAGTGGAGTTTTTTTCAGGATATTGAAGTTAAGTTTCTCAATCATACAAACATACGATTCTGAGATATTCCGAGCAAATTTTCAAAATGACCAAGCAAATTCGACGGGCCTACTACGAGAAGCTGATTGACAACAGAGCTTTGCATCATCCAGATCTGTCCAGCTCGCTGGAGGTATCACTTCTTGGTTGTGCAACCGTTTGCCTTTTGCATGCAGTTTGTACCACGTTTGATACTTGTGACAAAGGCAATGGTATTACGTGCCAGGGGAGTCGCAGAGAGGGCACCTGTATGGAGAAGGAGGAGGCTTTTTTCAAGCCAAGGTGCAGGCTATTTCAAAGAAAGGTAATGATATATTCTAAAACACATTGGCCACAATGTTTGGCTATTATAATGGATGATGTGTTAGCCTCGTTTTCACAACAAATGTTTTGGTGTGACACTCACTACCTCTTGAGAGGGGATAAAATGTGTCGAAAACAGATTATCGGTGAATAATTCCTAAACTATATATCGGTTGAAAAGTTTTAGAATACTGAGACATTAGTACCTCGCTCATTGTCGGTATTGGGTGTCTCGCCAAACACAGCTTGGGGGTAGCTGTCCTTTCTCGCTAAATCTCGGCTGCCGCCTCGGTTAAGGCCAACATCTAAAGCTAAGCGCACACGGGCGACAAAAAAATGACAGCGAAACTGAAAACATTTGTTTTCAGTTGTTTTCGAAATGTTTTGCGACTTTGTCGCGTTTGTTTCAATCACTCGCACACGGGAGACAAAATGACACGGTAACGTCACAGGTCACGTCAAAAACAAGGGGTAACCATGGTTGCGCCATACGTCACACACCCGGTCACACCCGCGGTTTCCAAGATGGCGGCCGATCTCTAGGGTCTTTGCTATTTCTGTAATTGCGGCATACCGCCTGTTCTTATCGCTGTAGAGCGGCGAGGTCACCTCGAACAGGGCAGGCCTTTCCTGCCACAGCTCGACCAACCTGCCCTCGAGCTCAGTCGTCCGTATTAATTCATGCAATTCCGATTCTTCATCCACAATCAACCCCGTTTCGTTTAAAATTGGCGCTGCCATTTTGACCTGGCTTGGTTGGTATCACATGACGCTGAACGTCATCGTGATTGGCTAATGATGATGATGACGCAAAAAATGTTTTACATTTCGTTGCAGTCACCCGCAAACGGGCGACGTTTTGACGAAAAACATTTTGACTAGGTCAAAAATATATTGCATGTTTAATATTCGAAAACTGTTTCAAAAACAAATGTTTTCGAAAAACAATTGTTTTTGTCGCCCGCAGACGGGCAACAAATTGTGAAAAAATATTTGAAAACAAATGTTTTCAGGTTTTTTTGTCATTTTGTTGCCCGTGTGCGCTTAGCCTAAACCCCACACCCAAACTGTCCCTTCAAATCACGTGCACGGAGCTATATAAATACGATTGCCGTGTGCTTGCGCACTTCCGACTTCAAAAGAATGGAATCTTAATTTAAATTCGCCATTTGCTGACATCATTGGCGCCAAAGACTATTTCTTTTGACCCTGTTGACCTCGCTTCTAAAAGCTTTTTTGAGAAAGCCATTTAAACATTAAAATCAACTACGAACATTATCTATAATATCACCGAGCTATATACATTGTAAATGCGATATATCAAGAAATAACTGTCGCATTATCGAATTATACGGTTAGCTTGGAACTATTTGTACCCAATTACCCTTCCGCCAGCGTAACCTCGTCACAATCATAGCGCTTCTTTAATATGCCGACGGTTGACCAACGAAAATCCCGGTCTACCATTAAAGCCGTGATGGCCTCGGCGGTTAGACGGTTGTACTGTGGAATGGATGGTCACGAGATCGAACCCCGGCGAATCTAATTTTTCGAGTTTTTTTTAAAAATGTTCTCGTTATTATTCATTCATGTACGTTTATCAGGCGCGGATCCAAGCAGGTGCACCAGACGCACGGCTCCTAATTGATGTAAACGTTTTTAATTTACCACTCATGAAATTTTGGAACACACCTGTCCAGGAATGTTGATAAGAAATGCAGAGCACGCTCCCTCTTCTTCCAGTTCCTAGATTCGCCGGCCCTCTTATACCACCACCTTATACCATTATGAATATTTTCACGAAGAAAACCCCTTCACCCGAACTTTTCAAGCTGAAGTACACACTGATTTAGGTGTTCGAGCACTCCAGAGAATGGTTTGACATGTCGGCGCTAAATTCATTATCAGTGATGAGCATTTAGTTTGTAACTACAGTGATGAGCTGCAGGCGGATAGATTCAAATTACATATCATCTTCCTGGTCACCTAAATCCCACACCCAAACTGTCCCTTCAAATCACGTGCACGGAGCTATATAAATACGATTGCCGTGTGCTTGCGCACTTCCGACTCCAAAAGAATCGAATCTTAATTCAAATTCGCCATTGCTGACATCATTGGCGCCAAAGACTATTTCTTTTGACCCTGTTGACCTCGCTTCTAAAAGCTTTTTTGAGAAAGCCATTTAAACATTAAAAATCAACTACGAACATTATCTATAATATCACCGAGCTTTATAAATGCGATATATCAAGAAATAACTGTCGCATTATCGAATTATACGGTTAGCTTGGAACTATTTGTACCCAATTACCCTTCCGCCAGCGTAACCTCGTCACAATCATGGCGCTTCTTCAATATGCCGACGACTTGACCAACGAAAAT
Organism: Lineus longissimus; assembly: GCF_910592395.1. NCBI lineage: Eukaryota > Metazoa > Nemertea > Pilidiophora > Heteronemertea > Lineidae > Lineus > Lineus longissimus. The sequence goes on from NC_088326.1 coordinate 3,278,119, forward strand.
CCCGGTATACCATTAAAGCCTTGATGGCCTCGGCGGTTAGACGGTTGTACTGTGGAATGGGTGGTCACAAGTTCGAACTCCGGCGAATCTAATTTTTCGAGTTTTTTTGAAAAATGTTCTCGTTATTATTCATTCATGTACGTTTATCAGGCGCGGATCGAAGCAGGTGCACCAGACGCACGGCTCCTAATTTGTGTAAACGTTTTTAATTTACCACTCATGAAATTTTGGAACACACCTGTCCAGGAATGTTGATAAGAAATGCAGAGCACGCTCCCTCTTCTTCCAGTTCCTAGATTCGCCGGCCCTCTTATACCACCACCTTATACCATTATGAATATTATCACGAAGAAAACCCCTTCACCCGAACTTTTCAAGCTGAAGTACACACTGATTTAGGTGTTCGAGCACTCCAGAGAATGGTTTGACATGTCGGCGCTAAATTCATTATCAGTGATGAGCATTTAGTTTGTAACTACAGTGATGAGCTGCAGGCGGATAGATTCAAATTACATATCATCTTCCTGGTCACCTAAATCCCACACCCAAACTGTCCCTTCAAATCACGTGCACGGAGCTATACAAATACGATTGCCGTGTGCTTGCGCACTTCCGACTACAAAAGAATCGAATCTTGATTCAAATTCGCCATTGCTGACATCATTGGCGCCAAAGACTATTTCTTTTGACCCTGTTGGCTGTATAGCTAAATAGTCAAAATTAGCAAAGATATACACATGTCACTATGCTACGAGTATTAGGTCAGCAGGCGTTCGTCTATTACGCGATCACGACTACTTCAAATACGCTGAGCAGAGAAACGAAAGTTTGATACCTAACCAAATTCTGAAAGATCAATATTTTGGTTTTGCTAATGTGCCTTCACTAATATGTTCTTTCGTTTTCATCTCAAGAAATATCAACCTGAAAGTGATCTTGATTTTATCGATAGATACCTCTTACACTAATTGATAATCTAATGTAAGAGTTTTTTTAATATATTTGACATAACAATTTTACAATACCCAAAATATGAGTCATACCAGCAGACCACAGGCCTAGACTACATATAGGCCCCTACTATAAATCAGATACTTGGTCCTGGTCAATTGGACAGACTACCACTCGGAAGAGATTGTCCCCATGTTTATTAGAAATTTCTTTGGACCGACTGACTGATGAGACTGTCCATATGATTTCTGGAGATGTCTCTTGGACAAATTTCTCTTCGAGTAATTTCTAATTGAGGAGCCAGCACAATTAAATACCCTGGACATTGGCATGTGGGATGTTATCATCAGTATCTTTGTCACAATTCTGTATCCACTTTCATCTCGGTTGTGTTGGCATTTGTTTCAGGTCTCGCACATTCCCAGAAACCCAATGTTCTGTTGATTGTTGTGGATGATTTGAGACCAGCTATTGGCTGCTACGGCTAAAAATCAAACGAGGACTGACAACGAATTTGAGGGTTGGTCTTGCTCTTCGATCTTGTCACGTCACATCCTTGTCCCTTGCTCTGCCACAATCATGTAAAATGCCTAAATACTGTATTGAATTGAATTCTATTTTCTGTCTTCAGAAAATCTAGGAAGAAGTCGCCACCCTCTGATGATCTCATCCAAGTTTACCAAAGACTCCAAAGCAGTGCAGGAGAGGAATGGTGGCCTGTTCGAACAGGCATGGACTGAATCGCCAGCTCTCATCTCCCTAGTCACTCCGATGGCCACGTGTCACTCCTCGATCATCAGCGATTTCAATAAATGATGCGTTGATGTGGGCAAAAAGTGAATCCTTTCTCGCCTTTGAACTCTGGTGTTCGTCGTATCAATCCATTTTGATTGTCGAGCAACTTGTGGGCACACCTCAACTTGTTAGTGGGAAGTAATTTGCAATAGAGTGACTTACTTTTATTGCTATATTTTATTGTATTTTTTCACTTCACATCATTGTTATTTTGAAAAAGCCTGCCAAAATTCTGTTGACTGTTGGTTGTCGACAAGAGTCTATGTTTCATGAATAACAAGGCTGTGTTCTGTACATTGTATTCCGTCTTTAGTCTCCTGTCTTTGCATCTGTTTTCATTATTTTGTTACCTTAAAAGAGGGCAACGTTAAGTCGGTGAATTGGTTTGGATGGAGATGACCCTTACGAAAAAAATCTCAGATTCACCATGGTAAAATCGGAGTTGACCATGCTCACCATGGTGAATGCAGCGTTCACCATGGTGAATTCAAAGTTTACCATGCTCACCATGGTGAATGTAGAATTTACCCTGCTCACCATGGTAAAATATTTCACCGTCCCAATTCACTATGGTGAAGTGCTGTCAGTTTGCCATGGTGAAATTGAGACACATTTTTTTATCCTTCGGGTAGGCCCCCTACACCAACACCTAACACTTTCTCAACCCCAATACTTGACCTGACCCAATGTATGTCTGCCCTTATCAGCCCAGGAACTCCCCAACCCAAGCAAAATCATGAAGCCCATCGCACTATTGTCCGTCTTTTGTCATGGTACAGGCAACGGCAATTGCAATTGGTGAAATCCCAATATCTTTCTGTCTGCATGGTCTGTGGGATGTCGAAACAATCAACCTCTGCCAGCTGCTTATCTATTCAGATTGTGAAGGCCTTGACACAACATAAAAACTCTGAAACAACTACCCTCTGCCAGCTGGTTATCTGGTCAGGTTGGGACGACCTTGACACAGCCTAAAAATTACACCAAGGTTACCGCTAAAGAACTTTGGACACGACAGGACAGCCTACGTAACAACCAACCTCTTCCAGCTGGTTATCTGGTCAGGTTGGGAAGACATTGACACAAACTTCAAAGGGTCCTTTAGCTGTACAAGACAACATTACACTGTGATACAAGACGACTGATTTGGTTGTACCGTGGTAATCATCTCACAAGGACGGACAATGGAACAACCAACGTCTGCCAGCTGGTTATCTGATCAGGCTTCAATCTCTTCATCTATCTTGGCCCTCGACGATGGCACCTTTGGTCCTTCCTTTTCCAGCAAGTGTCTGAAACAGTGAAAACAAAAACACAGTGGAAATCATTGACGGCGTTGTAGGTTAGACACTGCTGCTCAAATGATATGAAATATTCTCCTCACAATCCAAAGAAGAAAACTTAGGGGGCTTTCGTTATGCATTTCTTTGCAGTGAATTAACGAGTAAACATTGTCATTGTGAGAGCGAGCCCTCACCATATTCAGGCTTCGCCCTCAACGGGGCCCCTTCTATCCAGCTGTGCTGGATCCACTCTCTTATTTGATGGTGACCTACCATGTGGTCCAGCCACCAGTCAGACAAGGATCCCCTTTTGCGAGTTGTTGCTACTTCTGGCTGTACCGAGGCTACTTTTTGCTGGGTCACTGGATGTACCAAGTCATGCCCGCTGAAACGACGAGTGATCATATCAACATTGTTGTGGTGATACTCTACACCATCCCTTCGCAATTCCCACAGCCCGTGATCACTGTTCACTAAAAGATTGGAGAAACAAGTCGTCACAATTCCGTTGGCGTCATATGCAATTTGAATTGCAGCAGACGTCGCGGTTTAACATAAGTTGTGTACCGGTGCTACCGAATACGCTGCATGACACAAGGGCCTTAACATCACAGTAGAAAAGAATCATATTGAATTTGGCTAAATCACAGGGCTCAGCCAGGCCTCTGAATCTGATGATCATGATGGGGAGCGGGGGATTGGTCCAGCAGCCGCTGGCAGCGGACATTTATTGTCTTGACTCTTGCTTAGCGTTGCTACAGCTTAAAGTGCTATAGTACAGTCTAGAAGCAGTATCATCATTGGCGAAATGGACCAAAGTTTGTGAGGGGCTGAGTTTCGTCCAAAAATAGATCTGTTTACACACTACGGCAATGGCGTATTGCAGGTACACGTCAACAGGTCATTGATTGTCGGACGTCAGTTTGCCAAGAAAACCAAAGGAATCGAAGGATTCATTGAACTCTTACGGTTAGATCGAGAGGGGGTTTGGGGGTCCGACGCAGGTGCTCGCATGCATTGGTCGTATCCCCGAAACCTTTACAAGAACAACAAATCTGGTGGCATCGATCCAATGACGGTAAAGGAATTGACGGTGAAGTTACAACAAATCTGGTGGCATCGATCCAATGACGGTAAAGGAATTGACGGTGAAGGATCTCGTGGCATATCGGATGCGCATCCGATGACGGTGAAGGAATTGACGGTGAAGGAATTGACGGTGAAGGAATTGACGGTGACGGAATTGACGGTGAAGAAATTGACGGTGAAGGAATTGACGGTGAAGGAATTGACGGTGAAGGATGCGCATCTGATGACGGTAATATATGCGTATATATGTGTATATATTTTAGTTTTATACTATGTAATTTCAAGCTATAGTGAACTCACTCAGCTGTTTGACATGGGGGAGCACCCCCCCCCCCCCAACCCTGTCCTTCCGATACGTTTTAGCCAGTGCATTGGGGGGGGGGGGGGTCTCCCAAACCCGGCCCCCTGTCCTTCTGACATGTTTGGCCAGTGCATTGGGGGTTTGGGAAACATGTGTAAGGGGGAGTCATTTTGTGTCTCTGGGTCTTGAAACTCACAAAGACAAAATCTTCGAAATCTGGATACATAATAATTGATTTATCGCTAACGAAACCGCCTTAGCTGATTTGTGATGCGAGTTGGGTCATAGCAAGATGTATATTGTGGTCCTTTAAATCGTCTCAGAAGGACTAATTGAGGGGGGGGGGTTAAAAATGCTCCAGCATGATGCATGATGCATGATTCCTGAGCAGAAATCCCCCTAACAGCAACTTAGATGTGATATTCCTGATATTTGTGCTTTCAACCAACACCAATAGATGGCAACAGAAGACATTGGAAGGGTCTAACGTTATTTAGCAGAAATCCCCCTACAAGAAGCCTAACAGCAACTCCGGCTTTCAACCAACACAGGAGACATTGGAAGGGTCCAACATTGAGAAAAAATGATTTCCGTACACCTATTTTATTTCTTCGTGAGGAGGGAAATTGCATGTTTTGTTAATAAAATAATCGTCTGCTTCCAAAGACTAACCACCCGGCAAGTGTGGAAATGAACAAGTGTTTTTGTTGTTTAACCAGTGGATTGGGGGAGTCCCTCACCCCCCCCCCGTTTCTCCAGTGGATTGCTGGGATTTGAGCCAATGCATTGGGGGAAGGCCAACACTAATACTTTTTTGCCCCCATGTATCCTTGAAAATACCAGCTGCCGATTCGAACAACCATCCTCGGTAGTACTCGAACGCCCGGAATCAGTATGTGCTGCAGTTTGAAAAGTTTGGGTGCATGAAGGGTATATGATAATGATAATGATAAAAATTTCGACATCTGTACATGGATGATTAGACAACAAGAAAAGGAAGAAGAAAAAAAGAGAAAACTGTGGCAGATTCACCGGGAGTCGAACCCGTGACCTACCGATTCACAGTCAAACACTCCAAGCGCTTTCATGCTGAATGGTGATTTTATTCGCATTTTATATGCGGTATGCAAACGAGCGCGCCGCAATTGTGACAAGGTCGCGCAGGTAGCAAAGTGATTTGCCGAAATAGTTCCAAGTAATCGTTTATTTCGATAGTTGCACAGATTTTTCTCAACATATCGTATTTATAAACCTCAGTGATATAAAAGATTATCTTTGCAGTTGCTTCAACCTTTGAATGGCCTTTTTTAAAAAGCATTTAAAAATCTACTTCACCAGGGTCAGAGTCAGTCAATCAATCAATTGTTTTGGAAGACTCCGGCAGGGTCAAAAGAAATAGTTGTTGGCGCCGATGATGTCAGCAATATGGTGGATTTCCACCCCACCCGTGAGATTTGCTCTCGTCACGTCATTGAGCACATTGAGGTTGCACTGAGGTGCCATTACCACCTTCAGATAGCCAAATGCATCTAGTTTCTTTATTTGATGTGAAAACATGGGGTCATCTCGACTATTTTTTCGCTATATATATGGCATCTAGGCACCAGTGGTTTTCAATTTATTTATTTATTTATTAAACCTCCATATACATGAAGAACACATAGTACATAAAATTACGGTAATGAATAGGATGCCTGAACACATACATAAAATCACAGTATCATATACACAGTTAATGCCTGAGCATTAATTTGACCAAGCGATGGGAGGGGTAGTCCCTGACTCCGTAGCCCTCGTCCCGCAGGAGACAGCGCAGACTGTCAACGGCACCATCCTCCGTGCGGCGAGGGGCCAAAGAGTGAGGGACAGCCTCTCCCATCATCAGCTTTAATGGGTTAAAACCACATGAAAGAGTTTTTGATAAAAGTGTGCCCTTTACGGAATCCATACCTTCCGATAAAAACTTAGCAAATAAAATTACATTCAAATCCCTTGCGGGGTAGTCAGTTTTAAAAATGTTTCTATATAATTTGGCACAATTTCTATCAACTAACGGTTTAACTTTTGAAACATCCAGAGCTTCTAAAAGTCCACCACCTCTCGATAATATGTAAAGAGCAAGCTCTAGTGAACTCACACAACTGTATGTCCTAGCAGACGATTTTTAAATACATGATGTCCCACACCCGCACTTCAATGGCGCCGGTGTGAATAAATCTACTTGTGTGAATGGTCAATGGCTCATGACGTCATGAAATAATTGCGTCACGAGGAATGAAACAATGGGATTCACGTCCGAGGTCTCGTTAAGCCCCTTACATGGGACTGATCTGATTTGGTCTGATTTGGTACCGTAGTTTCGCCATCACAGTGTTGGTTGGCCTACCAATCTTTGCAGTTCGGTATCAGTACCATTGATATCATTAAAGGTAGCTGTCGGCTGCCCAGTCACCTCCTATTCCACACAGGTAGTTTCCATCAACAAATTGCACAAAAAAAAGAAAAAAAATCAAAATCTGACTGAATTATCACGCTTTTCCGTGTCACCCCAAATGGAATGGTGACTGTCATGACTTGCATCTGCGGTTATCATAGTCAAACCACAGCCGCAATCAGCCCTTCACTAGTTTTGCCATGTGCATACTGACTTGCTTGAACATTCTGATTTCTCCCACGGCCCGCCCTCGAAGAAATCAGTCATTGTATTCAGCAAAAAGCTTCTTCGAGTCAGGCCACCGATCGAGTACAAAGTTGGAAGAGGGATACTATTCTATAATGTTAAACTCGGGTACTTGGTTGTCCGAAAATTCGAGCACCCTGTCCCTTATACGCGTACAATAGTTTATCACTATATTTCAATTTGCAAAGCCTACATAGTCCTTTTTAACTCATCCTATTACATGAACTTAAGAGCGGGCGTACAACATAACTTCGTTTTAGGATGGTATGAGGGACTTCTGATTATTAAAGAAACTGGACCTAGATACACCCAATACCATCTCCAAGACTTAGTCAGAGGACGGATATGTGGAGAGATGAAATTGCCTAAAAGTCATAAAATACATTTATGTGAGAATTTAGATTTGAGCAACTTTACAGAAATCAATGAGGCGAACACAAAACTTTATCACTATTGCGAGTCTGAGGAAAATATTGTTTTGCTTACGTATAGAATCCGCCGATCTAATGCACCTATTATCAGCGAGGCTAAGAGAGTTATTTTATATTTAGAGCCAATAGATGCAGAGGTTTTGACTAGTAGGAACAATGTGCAACAGAGGAATCATCGAATTATATACTACTACGATGCACCTATAATTCATAAGGACCATGTTATTGTTACCTTTACCATCGAAAAAATCGGCATCAACAATGGCGCTAAGTTCGTTGTTTTCCAAAGAAGGCCACCAAACAATTTCAACGTCTATGATACAAAATGCACCTTGAAACAAACGCCCTCGCTACTTTATAACCCATTAGCTGGGTTGTTTATTTATTTTTGCACCGATTGGCCAAATTACAACAAAATATCATTCGCATTGGAAATAAGTTGTCCTGAAAGACTAGGCCCTGTTCTTAATGACCCCTTACTAGAAGGATCAACTACACCACTACGAAGGACGCAAATTGCGTCCCAAATATTTAGTACGGCGAAATATGGTGTCCCCAGATGGTTAAGCAAACGCGGCGATCTATTATTTTTCCCGCGAGAGACAGGAGATAATATGCGGATGAACAACTTGGTCTTTTTCAAAAAATCGTATTTAAAGGGTTAGTACACCGTTCGTAATTACTGTTGGTCTGCTGTTATACACGATGCCGTAGTGCAGTATCATGCCTATGAATTGGCTACAATTACTAGCCGAGTTTGGAAAAAAAGGGTTCCACCGGTAGCGTAATGTACACACTGTATAATACAGTGCTCTGGCATGGCCTACACTGTGTACAACACTGTATACATCGACTGCGGATGTCGCCTTGAGTGAGAAATTGACACTATACAGATGTACAGTAGAACCTCTCTTAGCGGACACCTCTCTAATATGTAAAGAGCAAGCTCTAGTGAACTCACACAACTGTTTGACATGGGGGAGCCCCCCAAACCCCCGTCCTTCTGACATATTTAGCCAGTACATTGGGGGATGAGTCCCCCAAACCCCCTCCCACGTTCTCTGAAAGTGACAGGTTTTAGTCAGTACATTGGGGGAGCCCCCCCCCCCAATGCCCCCCCCCCATTGGACTCTAAAAATAGAATTCCTTGGAGACGCTGAACAATAAGGCCCCATAAAGAAATAGTCCCCGCCCGGTAGCTGTCTCATATCTGCGGACAGAAGCAGCTCTTTGTGGTGAAATAATAATTATATTTTCCACCTGCTAGCCTAGATATTTGTGTATGTTTCTTCACCAGTTAGTTAATAACGAATTTTTGTAGCTGATATATTCTTAATTGTTTTAACGCGTTCTTTTTATTCGTTTGGCGCCAAAATCAAGAATAGCAAATTTACAATCTTGACACTAGAGGCGCTGATGTCGTTCCGGAACGGTAGATGCTAAATCGGATAGCCAGGCGTTACGGGAACTCCTGCACTCTGACCACGTGAACTACATCATTACTTCACAGTTCCGGCACTGGGTCGAGTTTGGCAGTTCAAATCACGTGACTGGATCTGGCTTTAGTAGTGTTAAAACTGACTTTTTTGAAGTAAAGTACGTAAATCGAGAAGAAGAGAACGTTTGCTTTGTCTGTAAATGAAATGTCACAACTGTCTCCGCCGACGTTGTCCTGTATGATAGCAGACGAGTTTTAAATACATGATGTCCCACACCCGCACTTCAGTGGCGCCGGTGTGAATAAATCTACTTGTGTGAATGGTCAATGGCTCATGACGTCATGAAATAATTGCGTCACGAGGAAGGAAACAATGGTCTCGTTAGGGAGTTTTTCCCGAATGTACGCGATGATGACGTGCCCCATTAACAGGACGTAACATCTATTTTAAAATGCGTTTCCAAAGTGAATGCATGAGGACAACCCATTTGTGTCGTATATCACTGGAAACGCTAGATTCCCCTGATTCTGCAGGATGTTAAATCGGGCATTTTATTTCTTTAAATAAATCATGAGCGTCGCATTTGCTCCTAGCTCTGTTCACCATCCCAAATGGCAATATTGCCAATTGGGCCAGACAATCACGAAAAACCCCAAATATTATACATTTCTTCCTGAATAATTCTTACAGAGACCATTCTCCCATGAAAGACAATTGCTTACGCTATACAAAAATCAAAAAAAAATCAGGTCAACCATTGAACTTTTGAGATATGTTGAATTTTACCCAAATCAGCGAAAAACGCACCAACTGGCTCTGGACGGCATTTCAACACGGGGCTGACGCACATCCCAAGTTCAGTGTACACATACGTCGGCAACGACAGTATAAATGCGTAGTTTCTTGTTAGTCGCCTATTGAGTAGCGCTCTAGGTTTCAGAAACTCCAAAAAAACATGTCTTTGCCAAAACAACTGCTGAATCAACGCTGACATACTGTAAGGACCGAGAAATCAGTGATTTTAGGAATGGCCGCGCATGAATAACAAAAAAAAACTCCCTAATGAGACCAATGGGAATCACGTCCGACGTGGTAACTGTGGGTGCGGTGCGACGTAAATGCAGGATCGGCCAACGCGCGGCCCGTATGGAATGCGACAAACTGTACCGGAACCAGAATTGTCATGGGTCTGCACAAATTTTTTCAGATTCGATGGACATGATGGATACATGAATTTTGTTTACACTTTATACATACGTAACCATTACACTCACTACGTTGTGTGAGTTATTAAGGACAACCTCTCTATTAAGGACACTGGTTTTGGTCCCAAACTGGTTGTTTCCATTCAATTTGAACTCTCTAATCAGGACAACTCTCTATTAAGGACAGCACTTGTCAGTCCCAAGGGTGTCCTTAATAGAGAGGTTCTACTGTATATATAATTCATCTCTAATCGCTTTTATGGACGTATCGCGAACTCGTGTGGCGCCCTGAGCCGGCATCCAAGCGTTGCTTTGTGCCAACTTCGCTGAGGAAAAGGGACGACTGGAAATTTGACGCGAACTCCGTGTCCCTTATAATTATTTTGGCAGGTGTGACTCAACCAGAGGATACCTTGATCGTTTACGCTTTCCGAAACAAAACATTGCGAGCAGCCTACAACTCTACCGTCAACCGATATACAACGTGCCCAACGGGTTCGTCATACTACATGGCACGTCACTACCGGCTAATGAATTTATACAAGATGCACTTCACCTTTAACTGCGCAGACGGCCTCATCAGATTGTTCAACATCTTTTTAGGACGGGTCACTTTTGATTTGACCATCCCGAAAAACGACAGATGTCGAAGACATAACTTGACTCGAATAGAGACACAGTTTTATGTGGAGAAAATTCTAGTAACGTGTCATTATAAGCGAGGAAAGAGACATTTTGATACTGTATATGACGTCGTCGAAGTAAACAAAACGATCAAATTACTTGGAGGAATGGAAGTGCCTCAAAGAAACGATGTCTCTTACTCTTATTTGGAATTAACGATAGTTGGCGATGCCGTAACCATTGTTGCCGGGGTAGGGATGTTTGGAATTTGCTTTTTCCAAAGGTTGAATAACTACAAAGAGATACGGAAATATGTTGACCCTTTTTCAATAGTTCCGCGATCTCTCTACAATGGTTACAAACAAAAGTGGGGCCTAGATCTCAGTTTATTTGTCATTTTCTTCTTCAGAAGGATTCGAAATGAGGCAGCGCTGTTCGGTACCAGAATAACTCCTGTAGTTCAGAACAGCCTCGTACAGAGAAAAAAAATGTCCATTTTTCGTGAAATAAAAATGAAACTATTGTACGTGTATACAAAACAAACTCGAGCCGATGTGTTATTTTTCGTCCGGGGATGTCGATTGATGTTGGTGAAACCTACTAGAGGGCGTAATGAAGACACGGACGAGGTTTTATCAGTTTTATCATATTTACCTTTTTGAGAATTGTGAGTTGCATTCCCGCGGGCAGTCCGTCAACCCCTGCACATGATGGGGGGACGTTTGAGTTCCGCCCGTCATGTGACTGATTTCGGAGCCTCATTAGCCTACCCAAGCAACTACATGCACATATAGATAGGACCCGGATTCGATTCCGGGTAGAAACTAAACCGGCGTGGCATTCTATATAGGAACTAAAATTCATGGCACTTCTTCACAGCACATCGTATGAATACATGCATATTCGCGGGTATGTTGGCTGAAAACCAACCGACCAGAAGATCGCGCTCTTGAGCCCCAAAAAGATGCGGTCATAACATTTAAGAACTGACTGTAATGATAAAACTATCCGTGTGAGGTAGATCTCTCACCCCATCATGGTCGCGTCGAGAGTACGGAACGCCGGGCCCGTCTCTTCAAAGGCGACCAATGAAGGGGAGAGGCTTATGTCACCGTTAAGGGTACATCCTCCTGAGGGTATCATCCATCGGATAATCCTGACGTCTTGATCGTCCGGAGGAGAATCCCACGGTTACGGTTAGAAAGTGTCATTTAAAGATTATGTATTTGAGATGGTATCCGCGTACGGTGGCTTGGAAAGGCCATCATATATTCTGAATGTACGAATTAACTTCTTAATACTTGAGCGTTTGACCTATGACTTAAGGTAACCGGAAAAACGCCGACCGACCGACCGACCGACTGACCGACCGACCTTCCGACCTACCAACCCAAGGAGTTTCGTAGTTGAGTCACAGGTCTCATAAGTCAATGTGATATATCCAATCCACGATAGCAGGTCACGTGAAATGAAATTGTAAACAAGCGCACGTGCGCTGGTCAAATGACAACAAATGCATGTTGCACGTTGCAGTTCATGCATTGCATCGGTCGAGACACTCGAGCAGAAAAACTACAGTGCATAGATTAGGCCCAAATCATGTTTTTATATCCACCGACCATGTAGACAAAGCATATCTTTAGAGTATCGTTATCAGTTCCTTACCGCGTGAACTCGTTTTCCCGGTATAATTGACTGGAGATGCTGCTGTCAGGTCACGTCGGACTCAATCACATCCATTGCGCTGGGCACTACACAGACACGTGCTATAGAGAAGCGAAAGGGATACTGCACTATGACGGTACGTTGGCAGGTCGGTCGGTCGGCGTTTTTCCGGTTACCGGGCTATGAGGCGCGAATGGGATGCCGTAAGTGAGGTTGTCAGAGTCGGCGAGTAGGTCGGTCGGTTGGTCGGTCGGTCGGCGTTTTTCCGGTTACCATGACTTAAGCACTCAACTTATAACTACTACAAAAAAATTATAAGGCGAGCTTATATGTTTTTGCTACTTTAATTTATTATGCTATACTTTAATATTTCGAGCGCTCAACTTGAATCTCCAGCACTCGACTTATCTCGAATGCTCGCTCGACGTGCGTCGGAGTATGAACTCGCCTTTAGCGAACAATTGTACTTCACAAACATAGTTTCTAAGAGGCGGAGCTACAGAGGTTTAGGGGCAGGCCGAAGTAACCAAACATGTTTTTTTTCCATGATTTCGGCAAAAAAAATTCAAAGAGGGTCCTTTTGCCCCCCTCCAAAAAGTTGGGTAAGGGCCTGTATTATCAATGTTCGTATACATTTCCTAATGTAATCGTTCTCAACACAATGGAAGTCTGTAACCTACATAAGTGACGGTCAGATGACATACATTTTTCACGCTATATTTCTTTTAAAGCATGCAATCCCCAGGTGCCGCCATTAGCAACAATGGGACACGCATCCATGCACAGCTACAAGACTGTCTGATATGTGCATATAAAAGCCATTATACTGCAGCGCGCCAATGTGCCGTGCCACATATTCTATTGATGCATTCCATTTATTGATTCTAATTTATGGACCTTCTTTTAAATGAAACTACTTTTGAGATGAATGTGGTGGCCTCCTGAAGCAAAATATTTCGAAATTATTATGACGTCATTTCTGTAAAACATTGATGAATTCTCTGTCTCCTCTTCGTTCCAGTATTCTGTCATTGTTGGAATCATCCTTTTGGTTGAAATCGTTGCCGTTATCCTTGCTGCTGTCTACTACGATCAGGTAAGAACAAATATAACGGAAAATATCGAAAAACTAACGAAAACTACCGTGAAATATCGAAAATCTAAAAAATCTAGAAATGAAAAAAATGAAACTCGAAACTTGTACAAACAACAAACAACCCTTTGAGTTACTTTTACAACAATGTTTACCTGATGTTTCTCAAAGCAAAGACATTGACGCATTTAAGCAGTAACATGACATTCTGTGCAATCATGTCTTCAGACGAAAAAAGAAATGGCCGCATATCTAAATCTTACGATCATCGACAAATACTACGGCACTCCATTTACCTCTGAGCCGCTGTCTCTTGCCTGGGACTTTCTACATATCACAGTGAGTCGAAACCAGTGTCGTGTCGGAACAGCATCACAAAGAGCCTCGGTATCCCTCTAATAGAGAGGTTCAGATTTCGTCCTAAGGAAGTGGTTAGACGGCCTCAGCTGTATTTTCAATCCACAAATCCAAAGTGGTCTCTCAAGGCGACGCGACCGTGTATGCGGTCAGCCTCTTGACGTTGGCTTGATACCGAGGTCTCTTGTCTTGCGTTATGTTCAGACTGACGTGTGGTTAGTGGCAAGCTTGTAGTGCATAGGTTAGAGAGTGAAGCATGGCTATATTCATACATGTAGATGTATTCCAGTGCATTTTTCAGTTGCAGCTTCCAGAAAAAGGGCTTTGGATTGGTGGGGTATCGGACGTACGGAAGGAGATGCAAAGCTTCGCATTGTCTTAAATTTTAAGACCTGCCGGTCCGGCGAAAGCATTTCCCGGATGAACCAGGATTGGACGCTTACGATTGGACGAAAAGCAGTTTCCCCTGTGCTTGTGCTTGTGCTTTTGCTTCTAGTTTGCTTGCTTGCTTGTTTTCAGGCTGTTTCGCTTGCCAAGACCTTCTTGCTCTCCACCATCTACACAGAATACGACGGAACCGCCAACTCCGCGAACGCAGTATCTTTGGCTTGGGACTACGCTCAAATCACAGTAAGCGAACTTTGATAAAGGGACTCCAACGAACTGGGACAATTTGTAGTTCGATCACCATGCCTATAGGTACCGCCAGCATCTATATTTTTCCAATGTAGCTCCATTTTAACGAAGTATCACTATATGTTAAGTTAACCTGTATTTTATGTTACCAAATAATCAGTTGATTTCAAATATCGCCACGTTTTCATTTTCATTCGCCCACTCTCCCTCTCTAGTTCTCCTGCTGCGGTCTTGACAACTACACCGATTTTGCCTCTGCCACCAACTGGAACAAAACTTCTGCAGCCGGCTCCATGGTTATACCGCCATCTTGTTGTAAAGTCCAGGACGCGAGCACCTTCCCAACCTTTACGTTGACCGACACTAACTGTCCATACAATCCTTCCACGACCAACTCAAACTACCAGACTGTAAGTATATGTTTAAGTGGTCTTTCCATTAACCATTTTCCTCAAGCAAGAATTTGAGACTTCCGATCTCGGAAAGCCTAATTTTTGAGGATTTCGAATCTTCGCCTTGATCGGAAGAAGCGTCCTGTGGGGACTGAGAAAGTGCTACACTGAAGATCAGCTTTATAGTAAGGCTAAGATAAAAATAATTTCATAAACTGGTTTGGGAATCTTTCCTTTTGGTGTCTGGTGCTTCTCTCAATCATAACGAATTCATTTTTTCAGACTTGCTACGCTTCGCTGATGAGCTACGTCCAGACTTACTCCATCGCAATAATAGCTGTAACATCATCCGTGGCCGTCCTGCAACTAATCGTCATCATAGCTGCATGTTGCCTCTGTCGGGCCATTGGAGGGGACTCAGATACACGCGCCTAATTCTAACAGAGAAGCTTCCGCATCTAACAGTGAACTCATAACTGCATTCACCAATTTCCGAAATCAAAATCACCCGTCGGGAACTAATCCCAGATACTGCCTTCTGATTGGCTCGGGTTTCTTGAACTTTCCGGTCACTTTCTGGGTTCTGGGGTATATGTTAAACCTTCGTTCTCTCCATCAAAAACACGGAAAAACTCGGTTGTTTTCGCGAACTTCATTAACAACATAACTACTGAGGCTTGATTCTACTGCAGCAGTTTACCATCGAAACCTGAGAGTTTCTGCCGTTAATTTGAACCAGAAATTTGCTGCTCACACGTTTCTGAACTGCTGCAGCGGAATCGGGCCTTTACACTCCTGGAAAAAGTCTTGCAAACACATCAACCAACATTCAACCTATATTTTCGGTTGTTTCCAAATTAGTGATTAAAAGCCGTCCATTTTCAGTCCTGCATGACGTCACTGATGAGTTTTGTGCAGACTTACTCCGTCGTCATTATCGCTGTGGCATCAACCGTGGCGTTCATACAGCTTCTTGTAATTATTGCCGCCTGCTGCTTCTGCCGGGCCATCGGCACTGAATCCGATAAATAGGAAGTTAATAGAGAGGTTGCGCTTTCAAAACGTATACGTAAAGAAAACGTGAATACAGATGTTGCTCCAATGCAAATCTTTTGATTTTAACGAACGGCATAGGCCTTCACGAACCCGTCACATGGACTATATAATAAATAGGTAACGAGAATTGATGTACATGTAATAGCTTTAATAAATTGTTTTAGGTT
Source organism: Lineus longissimus (assembly GCF_910592395.1). NCBI lineage: Eukaryota > Metazoa > Nemertea > Pilidiophora > Heteronemertea > Lineidae > Lineus > Lineus longissimus. Next base: position 3,294,283 of record NC_088326.1, read on the forward strand.
GTAAATATTCATACATGGTTGGTAATTAAAAACTTGGAAAATCAAATTGACTCGTTGTGTTATCATTCTTCCTTTAAAGTGGTCCTCCATGTTTCACCAATAGTAGCAGCGCCATTCACAGGACTAATATTTGGTCATCCGGAGCTTCAGTGCCTTTAAATCAGTAATACCTCGCTCTCGGCGAGGGGAGGAGCATGCATTTGACCCGGGCATTCGATGATGATTTTGGGTGAGATTTTAAGAAAAAATGACTATCCTGACCAACTTGGTCCAAAACCCTCCAAAGTATAGTCGTCAGAATTCCTAATTGAATCAAATATTTATTTATCTATTTGAAAGACTCTGATTTTATCGAAGTTGGAGATCTATCTTTTTGCTACCCGATTTAAACGCTTTCATCACCATCACAACACAATATGATATCATGTTAAAAATTGAAATAAAATCAATAAATCAATAGTTCACAATACCGACCAACCTCATAAATGATTTTTTAAGTCAGTTTCCAACAATTGGTGCAGAGGTTATCGACATTTCAAGTCGCGGCGGCAGGTTAAAGACGTGCTATACAGCTCAAAGCAAAGTAATGGCTTGTGCGAAAGAACCTTTTGCAACTGTTTGGCTTGTGGCATCCTTTATCAGCAAAGCGCAGTCCACCAGCCCAAATCTAGTTCGGGCCGTCGGAGTGGCGTAGTGGAGCATCAGCGCCGCCTGTCACCACTGAGGTTCCGGTTCGATTCCCGGCCGGTCTTGGTACACTCACGTGTTAGAGAGGGCGGCCACTCACTTCGATAGAGTAGGTTTTCACCGGTTTACATGTGAATTACAATCGCCCGATATTGTTTATAGACCTAATAATCACCACCGTTTGATGTCTGTGATATTGGTGAGAATAGAATGCACAACTTTTAGCAACGAAACCCATCCGGACACAGCCATGATCTTTTTCGTGAGCCTTTGTGTTTCGTTTTGGGCGTCAAATGGTCTCTAAATTGCGTCTGCGGGCATATGGATAGCCTCTTACTACAAGCGACGCCAAGTCATCCCTAGTCCAGTGATGAAGCAGAGTTCGTTCCCGTGATGATGTGTAGTCCAGTCGATGAATTGTGAATAATTGTGTACAGTCCTCTGGCTGATAAGTTCTGTTTGGTTCAGCCGACGAATTGTGTACAGTCAAGCCGGTGTATTATGCGGTATGAAACTTGGCGGATGGTTGTCTAGTCCACCGAAGCTGACGAAATGAGCTGACATGATTTACATCAGCTCGCACCCTCGAAACACGGCGGACAATCCAGCCGTAATTCAATTTAGTCTACTGGGCAGACGGAAGCCTCGGCCCTGTAATATATTTACTATGTAAAGCCATTGAGTGGAGTTTTTTTCAGGATATTGAAGTTAAGTTTCTTAATCATACAAACATACGATTCTGAGATATTCCGAGCAAATTTTCAAAATGACCAAGCAAATTCGACGGGCCTACTACGAGAAGCTGATTGACAACAGAGCTTTGCATCATCCAGATCTGTCCAGCTCGCTGGAGGTATCACTTCTTGGTTGTGCAACCGTTTGCCTTTTGCATGCAGTTTGTACCACGTTTGATACTTGTGACAAAGGCAATGGTATTACGTGCCAGGGGAGTCGCAGAGAGGGCACCTGTATGGAGAAGGAGGAGGCTTTTTTCAAGCCAAGGTGCAGGCTATTTCAAAGAAAGGTAATGATATATTCTAAAACACCTTGGCCACAATGTTTGGCTTTTATAATGGATGATGTGTTAGCCTCGTTTTCACAACAAATGTTTTGGTGTGACACTCACTACCTCTTGAGAGGGGATAAAATGTGTCGAAAACAGATTATCGGTGAATAATTCCTAAACTATATATCGGTTGAAACGTTTTAGAATAGACATTAGTACCTCGCTCATTGTCGGTATTGGGTGTCTCGCCAAACACAGCTTGGGGGTAGCTGTCCTTTCTCGCTAAATCTCGGCTGCCGCCTCGGTTAAGGCCAACATCTAAAGCTAAGCGCACACGGGCGACAAAAAAATGACAGCGAAACTGAAAACATTTGTTTTCAGTTGTTTTCGAAATGTTTTGCGACTTTGTCGCGTTTGTTTCAATCACTCGCACACGGGAGACAAAATGACACGGTAACGTCACAGGTCACGTCATAAACAAGGGGTAACCATGGTTGCGCCATACGTCACACACCCGGTCACACCCGCGTATTCCAAGATGGCGGCCGATCTCTAGGGTCTTTGCTATTTCAGTAATTGCGGCATACCGCCTGTTCTTATCGCTGTAGAGCGGCGAGGTCACCTCGAACAGGGCAGGCCTTTCCTGCCACAGCTCGACCAACCTGCCCTCGAGCTCAGTCGTCCGTATTAATTCATGCAATTCCGATTCTTCATCCACAATCAACCCCGTTTCGTTTAAAATTGGCGCTGCCATTTTGACCTGGCTTGGTTGGTATCACATGACGCTGAACGTCATCGTGATTGGCTAATGATGATGATGACGCAAAAAATGTTTTACATTTCGTTGCAGTCACCCGCAAACGGGCGACGTTTTGACGAAAAACATTTTGACTAGGTCAAAAATATATTGCATGTTTAATATTCGAAAACTGTTTCAAAAACAAATGTTTTCGAAAAACATTTGTTTTTGTCGCCCGCAGACGGGCAACAAATTGTGAAAAAATATTTGAAAACAAATGTTTTCAGGTTTTTTTGTCATTTTGTTGCCCGTGTGCGCTTAGCTTAAACCCCATACCCAAACTGTCCCTTCAAATCACGTGCACGGAGCTATATAAATACGATTGCCGTGTGCTTGCGCACTTCCGACTTCAAAAGAATCGAATCTTAATTTAAATTCGCCATTTGCTGACATCATTGGCGCCAAAGACTATTTCTTTTGACCCTGTTGACCTCGCTTCTAAAAGCTTTTTTGAGAAAGCCATTTAAACATCAACTACGAACATTATCTATAATATCACCGAGCTATATACATTGTAAATGCGATATATCAAGAAATAACTGTCGCATTATCGAATTATACGGTTAGCTTGGAACTATTTGTACCCAATTACCCTTCCGCCAGCGTAACCTCGTCACAATCATAGCGCATCTTTAATATGCCGACGGTTGACCAACGAAAATCCCGGTCTACCATTAAAGCCGTGATGGCCTCGGCGGTTAGACGGTTGTACTGTGGAATGGATGGTCACGAGATCGAACCCCGGCGAATCTAATTTTTCGAGTTTTTTTGAAAAATGTTCTCGTTATTATTCATTCATGTACGTTTATCAGGCGCGGATCCAAGCAGGTGCACCAGACGCACGGCTCCTAATTGATGTAAACGTTTTTAATTTACCACTCATGAAATTTTGGAACACACCTGTCCAGGAATGTTGATAAGAAATGCAGAGCACGCTCCCTCTTCTTCCAGTTCCTAGATTCGCCGGCCCTCTTATACCACCACCTTATACCATTATGAATATTTTCACGAAGAAAACCCCTTCACCCGAACTTTTCAAGCTGAAGTACACACTGATTTAGGTGTTCGAGCACTCCAGAGAATGGTTTGACATGTCGGCGCTAAATTCATTATCAGTGATGAGCATTTAGTTTGTAACTACAGTGATGAGCTGCAGGCGGATAGATTCAAATTACATATCATCTTCCTGGTCACCTAAATCCCCACCCAAACTGTCCCTTCAAATCACGTGCACGGAGCTATATAAATACGATTGCCGTGTGCTTGCGCACTTCCGACTCCAAAAGAATCGAATCTTAATTCAAATTCGCCATTGCTGACATCATTGGCGCCAAAGACTATTTCTTTTGACCCTGTTGACCTCGCTTCTAAAAGCTTTTTTGAGAAAGCCATTTAAACATTAAAAATCAACTACGAACATTATCTATAATATCACCGAGCTTTATAAATGCGATATATCAAGAAATAACTGTCGCATTATCGAATTATACGGTTAGCTTGGAACTATTTGTACCCAATTACCCTTCCGCCAGCGTAACCTCGTCACAATCATCGCGCTTCTTCAATATGCCGACGACTTGACCAACGAAAATCCCGGTATACCATTAAAGCCTTGATGGCCTCGGCGGTTAGACGGTTGTACTGTGGAATGGGTGGTCACGAGTTCGAACTCCGGCGAATCTAATTTTTCGAGTTTTTTTGAAAAATGTTCTCGTTATTATTCATTCATGTACGTTTATCAGGCGCGGATCCAAGCAGGTGCACCAGACGCACGGCTCCTAATTTGTGTAAACGTTTTTAATTTACCACTCATGAAATTTTGGAACACACCTGTCCAGGAATGTTGATAAGAAATGCAGAGCACGCTCCCTCTTCTTCCAGTTCCTAGATTCGCCGGCCCTCTTATACCACCACCTTATACCATTATGAATATTATCACGAAGAAAACCCCTTCACCCGAACTTTTCAAGCTGAAGTACACACTGATTTAGGTGTTCGAGCACTCCAGAGAATGGTTTGACATGTCGGCGCTAAATTCATTATCAGTGATGAGCATTTAGTTTGTAACTACAGTGATGAGCTGCAGGCGGATAGATTCAAATTACATATCATCTTCCTGGTCACCTAAATCCCACACCCAAACTGTCCCTTCAAATCACGTGCACGGAGCTATACAAATACGATTGCCGTGTGCTTGCGCACTTCCGACTACAAAAGAATCGAATCTTGATTCAAATTCGCCATTGCTGACATCATTGGCGCCAAAGACTATTTCTTTTGACCCTGTTGGCTGTATAGCTAAATAGTCAAAATTAGCAAAGATATACACATGTCACTATGCTACGAGTATTAGGTCAGCAGGCGTTCGTCTATTACGCGATCACGACTACTTCAAATACGCTGAGCAGAGAAACGAAAGTTTGATACCTAACTAAATTCTGAAAGATCAATATTTTGGTTTTGCTAATGTGCCTTCACTAATATGTTCTTTCGTTTTCATCTCAAGAAATATCAACCTGAAAGTGATCTTGATTTTATCGATAGATACCTTTTACACTAATTGATAATCTAATGTAAGAGTTTTTTTAATATATTTGTCATAACAATTTTACAATACCCAAAATATGAGTCATACCAGCAGACCACAGGCCTAGACGACATATAGGCCCCTACTACAAATCAGATACTTGGTCCTGGTCAATTGGACAGACTACCACTCGGAAGAGATTGTCCCCATGTTTATTAGAAATTTCTTTGGACCGACTGACTGATGAGACTGTCCATATGATTTCTGGAGATGTCTCTTGGACAAATTTCTCTTCGAGTAATTTCTAATTGAGGAGCCAGCACAATTAAATACTCTGGACATTGGCATGTGGGATGTTATCATCAGTATCTTTGTCACAATTCTGTATCCACTTTCATCTCGGTTGTGTTGGCATTTGTTTCAGGTCTCGCACATTCCCAGAAACCCAATGTTCTGTTGATTGTTGTGGATGATTTGAGACCAGCTATTGGCTGCTACGGCTAAAAATCAAACGAGGACTGACAACGAATTTGAGGGTTGGTCTTGCTCTTCGATCTTGTCACGTCACATCCTTGTCCCTTGCTCTGCCACAATCATGTAAAATGCCTAAATACTGTATTGAATTGAATTCTATTTTCTGTCTTCAGAAAATCTAGGAAGAAGTCGCCACCCTCTGATGATCTCATCCAAGTTTACCAAAGACTCCAAAGCAGTGCAGGAGAGGAATGGTGGCCTGTTCGAACAGGCATGGACTGAATCGCCAGCTCTCATCTCCCTAGTCACTCCGATGGCCACGTGTCACTCCTCGATCATCAGCGATTTCAATAAATGATGCGTTGATGTGGACAAAAAGTGAATCCTTTCTCGCCTTTGAACTCTGGTGTTCGTCGTATCAATCCATTTTGATTGTCGAGCAACTTGTGGGCACACCTCAACTTGTTAGTGGGAAGTAATTTGCAATAGAGTGACTTACTTTTATTGCTATATTTTATTGTATTTTTTCACTTCACATCATTGTTATTTTGAAAAAGCCTGCCAAAATTCTGTTGACTGTTGGTTGTCGACAAGAGTCTATGTTTCATGAATAACAAGGCTGTGTTCTGTACATTGTATTCCGTCTTTAGTCTCCTGTCTTTGCATCTGTTTTCATTATTTTGTTACCTTAAAAGAGGGCAACGTTAAGTCGGTGAATTGGTTTGGATGGAGATGACCCTTACGAAAAAAATCTCAGATTCACCATGGTAAAATCGGAGTTGACCATGCTCACCATGGTGAATGCAGCGTTCACCATGGTGAATTCAAAGTTTACCATGCTCACCATGGTGAATGTAGAATTTACCCTGCTCACCATGGTAAAATATTTCACCGTCCCAATTCACTATGGTGAAGTGCTGTCAGTTTGCCATGGTGAAATTGAGACACATTTTTTTATCCTTCGGGTAGGCCCCCTACACCAACACCTAACACTTTCTCAACCCCAATACTTGACCTGACCCAATGTATGTCTGCCCTTATCAGCCCAGGAACTCCCCAACCCAAGCAAAATCATGAAGCCCATCGCACTATTGTCCGTCTTTTGTCATGGTACAGGCAACGGCAATTGCAATTGGTGAAATCCCAATATCTTTCTGTCTGCATGGTCTGTGGGATGTCGAAACAATCAACCTCTGCCAGCTGCTTATCTATTCAGATTGTGAAGGCCTTGACACAACATAAAAACTCTGAAACAACTACCCTCTGCCAGCTGGTTATCTGGTCAGGTTGGGACGACCTTGACACAGCCTAAAAATTACACCAAGGTGACCGCTAAAGAACTTTGGACACGACAGGACAGCCTACGTAACAACCAACCTCTTCCAGCTGGTTATCTGGTCAGGTTGGGAAGACATTGACACAAACTTCAAAGGGTCCTTTAGCTGTACAAGACAACATTACACTGTGATACAAGACGACTGATTTGGTTGTACCGTGGTAATCATCTCACAAGGACGGACAATGGAACAACCAACGTCTGCCAGCTGGTTATCTGATCAGGCTTCAATCTCTTCATCTATCTTGGCCCTCGACGATGGCACCTTTGGTCCTTCCTTTTCCAGCAAGTGTCTGAAACAGTGAAAACAAAAACACAGTGGAAATCATTGACGGCGTTGTAGGTTAGACACTGCTGCTCAAATGATATGAAATATTCTCCTCACAATCCAAAGAAGAAAACTTAGGGGGCTTTTTCGTTATGCATTTCTTTGCAGTGAATTAACGAGTAAACATTGTCATTGTGAGAGCGAGCCCTCACCATATTCAGGCTTCGCCCTCAACGGGGCCCCTTCTATCCAGCTGTGCTGGATCCACTCTCTTATTTGATGGTGACCTACCATGTGGTCCAGCCACCAGTCAGACAAGGATCCCCTTTTGCGAGTTGTTGCTACTTCTGGCTGTACCGAGGCTACTTTTTGCTGGGTCACTGGATGTACCAAGTCATGCCCGCTGAAACGACGAGTGATCATATCAACATTGTTGTGGTGATACTCTACACCATCCCTTCGCAATTCCCACAGCCCGTGATCACTGTTCACTAAAAGATTGGAGAAACAAGTCGTCACAATTCCGTTGGCGTCATATGCAATTTGAATTGCAGCAGACGTCGCGGTTTAACATAAGTTGTGTACCGGTGCTACCGAATACGCTGCATGACACAAGGGCCTTAACATCACAGTAGAAAAGAATCATATTGAATTTGGCTAAATCACAGGGCTCAGCCAGGCCTCTGAATCTGATGATCATGATGGGGAGCGGGGGATTGGTCCAGCAGCCGCTGGCAGCGGACATTTATTGTCTTGACTCTTGCTTAGCGTTGCTACAGCTTAAAGTGCTATAGTACAGTCTAGAAGCAGTGTCATCATTGGCGAAATGGACCAAAGTTTGTGAGGGGCTGAGTTTCGTCCAAAAATAGATCTGTTTACACACTACGGCAATGGCGTATTGCAGGTACACGTCAACAGGTCATTGATTGTCGGACGTCAGTTTGCCAAGAAAACCAAAGGAATCGAAGGATTCATTGAACTCTTACGGTTAGATCGAGAGGGGGTTTGGGGGTCCGACGCAGGTGCTCGCATGCATTGGTCGTATCCCCGAAACCTTTACAAGAACAACAAATCTGGTGGCATCGATCCAATGACGGTAAAGGAATTGACGGTGAAGTTACAACAAATCTGGTGGCATCGATCCAATGACGGTAAAGGAATTGACGGTGAAGGATCTCGTGGCATATCGGATGCGCATCCGATGACGGTGAAGGAATTGACGGTGAAGGAATTGACGGTGAAGGAATTGACGGTGAAGGAATTGACGGTGAAGAAATTGACGGTGAAGGAATTGACGGTGAAGGAATTGACGGTGAAGGATGCGCATCTGATGACGGTAATATATGCGTATATATGTGTATATATTTTAGTTTTATACTATGTAATTTCAAGCTATAGTGAACTCACTCAGCTGTTTGACATGGGGGAGCATCCCCCCCCCCCCAACCCTGTCCTTCCGATACGTTTTAGCCAGTGCATTGGGGGGGGGGGGGTCTCCCAAACCCGGCCCCCTGTCCTTCTGACATGTTTGGCCAGTGCATTGGGGGTTTGGGAAACATGTGTAAGGGGGAGTCATTTTGTGTCTCTGGGTCTTGAAACTCACAAAGACAAAATCTTCGAAATCTGGATACATAATAATTGATTTATCGCTAACGAAACCGCCTTAGCTGATTTGTGATGCGAGTTGGGTCATAGCAAGATGTATATTGTGGTCCTTTAAATCGTCTCAGAAGGACTAATTGAGGGGGGGGGTTAAAAATGCTCCAGCATGATGCATGATGCATGATTCCTGAGCAGAAATCCCCCTAACAGCAACTTAGATGTGATATTCCTGATATTTGTGCTTTCAACCAACACCAATAGATGGCAACAGAAGACATTGGAAGGGTCTAACGTTATTTAGCAGAAATCCCCCTACAAGAAGCCTGACAGCAACTCCGGGAACCAGAGTTAGGCCTGGAAGAATTTCCTAGCCCAGCGTAAAGAGTCGCAGAACCCTTAGAGCAGCTACCCAATGAAGAGAACTGTTTAGGGAAAATATGTCCCAAATCCCAACGAGTAGTGAGACACCACTTCGGGGAACAAGTGCGATGGTCCAAGATAAACGAGGTCCAGGTTGAAGTAGGAGTTGGGGTCAGGATTTATTTCAGAAAGGTTTTAAATTTCCCATGGTTTACATTTTGGACATTTTGATATTTTCTGGTAATGATACCTCTTCTATGGTATGATATTTAGAAGTATATCAGAAACGAGGTCATTGTAGTTATATCAAAGAAATTTCTCATGTATCTCGATTTGAAAAGTGACACTGGGTGATATGAATAAAGACGAGCAAATGCTTTTTTCTAAAACTCCGCGTACATTTACACTAGGCCTTTCTGTACAAAATTGAAGTAAAAGCATTTGCTAGTCTTTATTCATATCACCCATTGTCTTCATGAATTAAATGATTCTTTTGATGTGATATTCCTGATATTTGTGCTTTCAACCAACACAGGAGACATTGGAAGGGTCCAACATTGAGAAAAAATGATTTCCGTACACCTATTTTATTTCTTCGTGAGGAGGGAAATTGCATGTTTTGTTAATAAAATAATCGTCTGCTTCCAAAGACTAACCACCCGGCAAGTGTGGAAATGAACAAGTGTTTTTGTTGTTTAACCAGTGGATTGGGGGAGTCCCTCACCCCCCCCCCCCGTTTCTCCAGTGGATTGCTGGGATTTGAGCCAATGCATTGGGGGAAGGCCGACACTAATACTTTTTTGCCCCAATGTATCCTTGAAAATACCAGCTGCCGATTCGAACAACCATCCTCGGTAGTACTCGAACGCCCGGAATCAGTATGTGCTGCAGTTTGAAAAGTTTGGGTGCATGAAGGGTATATGATAATGATAATGATAAAAATTTCGACATCTGTACATGGATGATTAGACAACAAGAAAAGGAAGAAGAAAAAAAGAGAAAACTGTGGCAGATTCACCGGGAGTCGAACCCGTGACCTACCGATTCACAGTCAAACACTCCAAGCGCTTTCATGCTGAATGGTGATTTTATTCGCATTTTATATGCGGTATGCAAACGAGCGCGCCGCAATTGTGACAAGGTCGCGCAGGTAGCAAAGTGATTTGCCGAAATAGTTCCAAGTAATCGTTTATTTCGATAGTTGCACAGATTTTTCTCAACATATCGTATTTATAAACCTCAGTGATATAAAAGATTATCTTTGCAGTTGCTTCAACCTTTGAATGGCCTTTTTTAAAAAGCATTTAAAAATCTACTTCACCAGGGTCAGAGTCAGTCAATCAATCAATTGTTTTGGAAGACTCCGGCAGGGTCAAAAGAAATAGTTGTTGGCGCCGATGATGTCAGCAATATGGTGGATTTCCACCCCACCCGTGAGATTTGCTCTCGTCACGTCATTGAGCACATTGAGGTTGCACTGAGGTGCCATTACCACCTTCAGATAGCCAAATGCATCTAGTTTCTTTATTTGATGTGAAAACATGGGGTCATCTCGACTATTTTTTCGCTATATATATGGCATCTAGGCACCAGTGGTTTTCAATTTATTTATTTATTTATTAAACCTCCATATACATGAAGAACACATAGTACATAAAATTACGGTAATGAATAGGATGCCTGAACACATACATAAAATCACAGTATCATATACACAGTTAATGCCTGAGCATTAATTTGACCAAGCGATGGGAGGGGGAGTCCCTGACTCCGTAGCCCTCGTCCCGCAGGAGACAGCGCAGACTGTCAACGGCACCATCCTCCGCGCGGCGAGGGGCCAAAGAGTGAGGGACAGCCTCTCCCATCATCAGCTTTAATGGGTTAAAACCACATGAAAGAGTTTTTGATAAAAGTGTGCCCTTTACGGAATCCATACCTTCCGATAAAAACTTAGCAAATAAAATTACATTCAAATCCCTTGCGGGGTAGTCAGTTTTAAAAATGTTTCTATATAATTTGGCACAATTTCTATCAACTAACGGTTTAACTTTTGAAACATCCAGAGCTTCTAAAAGTCCACCACCTCTCGATAATATGTAAAGAGCAAGCTCTAGTGAACTCACACAACTGTATGTCCTAGCAGACGATTTTTAAATACATGATGTCCCACACCCGCACTTCAATGGCGCCGGTGTGAATAAATCTACTTGTGTGAATGGTCAATGGCTCATGACGTCATGAAATAATTGCGTCACGAGGAATGAAACAATGGGATTCACGTCCGAGGTCTCGTTAAGCCCCTTACATGGGACTGATCTGATCTGGTCTGATTTGGTACCGTAGTTTCGCCATCACAGTGTTGGTTGGCCTACCAATCTTTGCAGTTCGGTATCAGTACCATTGATATTATTAAAGGTAGCTGTCGGCTGCCCAGTCACCTCCTATTCCACACAGGTAGTTTCCATCAACAAATTGCACAAAAAAAAGAAAAAAATCAAAATCTGACTGAATTATCACGCTTTTCCGTGTCACCCCAAATGGAATGGTGACTGTCATGACTCTGTCTTGCATCTGCGGTTATCATAGTCAAACCACAGCCGCAATCAGCCCTTCACTAGTTTTTGCCATGTGCATACTGACTTGCTTGAACATTCTGATTTCTCCCACGGCCCGCCCTCGAAGAAATCAGTCATTGTATTCAGCAAAAAGCTTCTTCGAGTCAGGCCACCGATCGAGTACAAAGTTGGAAGAGGGATACTATTCTATAATGTTAAACTCGGGTACTTGGTTGTCCGAAAATTCGAGCACCCTGTCCCTTATACCCGTACAATAGTTTATCACTATATTTCAATTTGCAAAGCCTACATAGTCCTTTTTAACTCATCCTATTACATGAACTTAAGAGCGGGCGTACAACATAACTTCGTTTTAGGATGGTATGAGGGACTTCTGATTATTAAAGAAACTGGACCTAGATACACCCAATACCATCTCCAAGACTTAGTCAGAGGACGGATATGTGGAGAGATGAAATTATCTAAAAGTCATAAAATACATTTATGTGAGAATTTTGATTTGAGCAACTATACAGAAATCAACGAGGCAAACACAAAACTTTATCACTATTGCGAGTCTGCGGAAAATATTGTTTTGCTTACGTATAGAATCCGCCGATCTAATGCACCTATTATCAGCGAGGCTAAGAGAGTTATTTTATATTTAGAGCCAATAGATGCTGAGGTTTTGACTAGTAGGAACAATGTGCAACAGAGGAATCATCGAATTACATACTACTACAATGCACCAATAAATCATAAGGACCATGTAATTGTTACCTTTACCATCGAAAAAATCGGCATCAACAATGGCACTAAAGACACCAAGTTCGTTGTTTTCCAAAGAAGGCCACCAAACAATTTCAACGTCTATGATACAAAATGCACCTTGAAACAAACGCCCTCGCAACTTTATAACCCATTAGCTGGGTTGTTTATTTATTTTTGCACCGATTGGCCAAATTACAACAAAATATCATTCGCATTGGAAATAAGTTGTCCTGAAAGACTAGGCCCTGTTCTTAATGACCCCTTACTATACGAAGGACGCAAATTGCGTCACAAATATTTAGTACGGCGAAATATGGTGTCCCCAGATGGTTAAGCAAACGCGGCGATCTATTATTTTTCCCGCGAGAGACAGGAGATAATATGCGGATGAACAACTTGGTTTTTTTCAAAAAATCGTAATTTAAAGGGTTAGTACACCGTTCGTAATTACTGTTGGTCTGCTGTTATACACGATGCCGTAGTGCTGTATCATGCCTATGAATTGGCTGAAACTTGATATTTATAGTACATTTACATGTATTTGTACATTTGTTTACATAACAGCATTGTTGAAATTTACATTCAGTGCGTATTAACATAAGTTAAATCTTTAAAATTCAATCACAAATTTCATATTATCAACGAACGGCGTAGGCCTTTAAAGGAAATGGCATGATCACGTGATTGGGTCACGTTGGGCTCTATGATGCAGATTAAGGTATTATTTTCATGTATTTAGTTGGAAAAATCGAGCATTTGTCACTTTCCTTCTGAGACATCACCGCATAAATTCACATATTTCCCACGAAAAAAAACATACGCACGACATTTGAATCATCAGATCTAGAGAGTTTTCGCCGCAAATCGCCCGTTACGCCCACGTAAACGCCTATCCTGTTGTTCAACTTCCTGGTCACGATGCCGAACAAAGAGATTTGCGTTCGCGTTGGAGTTTCGGGGGGTTTGCGAAAACGCCCAAATATTGAAAATCGCCGTAAAACTCACTTGCGACTGGACGGATTTTCTCGAGACAAAAACTAACCCGATCTGGATAAACTTGTTGACAGTAAGTTGATGAAATGTGGTCCTGCCAACTTCTCTGGTAATTCTTAAGGAACCGAGTCGGCATGAGTAAAAACACTTCGTTTGGATTTAGCTTATCATGTTTACATTTAATATATTTAGAGTTAGTGGTCTATTGCGTTCATGTTTATTTATGAGTTTTCGCAAATCTCCCGAAACGCCAACGTGAACGCCAGCCCAATGTTCGATCTCTTGATTGTGTTGACGTTTCGGTGTTTTGTGAAAACTCCCTATTGCAACTCCCTGGCCAATCTCCTAGTCTCGCCATCGGTAACGGTTGCTTAGTGATACTAGCACTGTTTACTAGCGTACCTTTGCCCGAGAGCAAATTAAGCTAGTCCTCTCATTGGGAGATTGCTCCCTGGTTCAACTTTTTTTTAAACGGTGGCTGTTGTGGCGGTTGTTGCTGTGAAAATCCTGTCCGTCACAGCCGTGACTGCACCTACAATTACTAGCCGAGTTTGGAAAAAAAGGGTTCCACCGGTAGCGTAATGTACACACTGTATAATACAGTGCTCTGGCATGGCCTACACTGTGTACAACACTGTATAAATGTACATCGACTGCGGATGTCGCCTTGAGTGAGAAATTGACACTATACAGATGCACAGTAGAACCTCTCTTAGCGGACACCTCTCTAATATGTAAAGAGCAAGCTCTAGTGAACTCACACAACTGTTTGACATGGGGGAGCCCCCCAAACCCCCGTCCTTCTGACATATTTAGCCAGTACATTGGGGGATGAGTCCCCCAAACCCCCTCCCCCGTTCTCTGAAAGTGACAGGTTTTAGTCAGTACATTGGGGGAGGCCCCCCCCCCAATGCCCCCCCCATTGGACTCTAAAAATAGAATTCCTTGGAGACGCTGAACAATAAGGCGCCATAAAGAAATAGTCCCCGCCCGGTAGCTGTCTCATATCTGCGGACAGAAGCAGCTCTTTGTGGTGAAATAATAATTGAATTTTCCACCTGCTAGTCTAGATATTTGTGTATGTTTCTTCACCAGTTAGTTAATAACGAATTTTTGTAGCTGATATATTCTTAATTGTTTTAACGCATTTTTTTTATTCGTTTGGCGCCAAAATCAAGAATAGCAAATTTACGATCTTGACACTAGAGGCGCTGATGTCGTTCCGGAACGGTAGATGCTAAATCGGATAGCCAGGCGTTACGGGAACTCCTGCACTCTGACCACGTGAACTACATCATTACTTCACAGTTCCGGCACTGGGTCGAGTTTGGCAGTTCAAATCACGTGACTGGATCTGGATTTAGTAGTGTTAAAACTGACTTTTTTGAAGTAAAGTACGTAAATCGAGAAGAAGAGAACGTTTGCTTTGTCTGTAAATGAAATGTCACAACTGTCTCCGCCGACGTTGTCCTGTATGATAGCAGACGATTTTTAAATACATGATGTCCCACACCCGCACTTCAGTGGCGCCGGTGTGAATAAATCTACTTGTGTGAATGGTCAATGGCTCATGACGTCATGAAATAATTGCGTCACGAGGAAGGAAACAATGGTCTCGTTAGGGAGTTTTTCCCAAATGTACGCGATGATGACGTGCCCCATTAACAGGACGTAACATCTATTTTAAAATGCGTTTCCAAAGTGAATGCATGAGGACAACCCATTTGTGTCATATATCACTGGAAACGCCCGATTCCCCTGATTCTGCAGGATGTTAAATCGGGCATTTTATTTCTTTAAATAAATCATTAGCGTCGCATTTGCTCCTAGCTCTGTTCACCATCCCAAATGGCAATATTGCCAATTGGGCCAGACAATCACGAAAACCCCCAAATATTATACATTTCTTCCTGAATAATTCTTACAGAGACCATTCTCCCATGAAAGACAGTTGCTTACGCTATACAAAAATCAAAAAGAAATCGAGGGTCAACCATTGAACTTTTGAGATATGTTGAATTTTACACAAATCAGCGAAAAACGCACCAACTGGCACTGGACGGCATTTCAACACGGGGCTGACGCACATCCCAAGTTCAGTGTACACATACGTCGGCAACAACAGTATAAATGCGTAGTTTCTTGTTAGTCGCCTATTGAGTAGCGCTCCAGGTTTCAGAAACTCCAAAAAAACATGTCTTTGCCAAAACAACTGCTGAATCAACGCTGACATACTGTAAGGACCGAGAAATCAGTGATTTTAGGAATGGCCGCGCATGAATAACAAAAAAAAACTCCCTAATGAGACCAATGGGAATCACGTCCGACGTGGTAACTGTGGGTGCGGTGCGACGTGAATGCAGGATCGGCCAACGCGCGGCCCGTATGGAATGCGACAAACTGTACCGGAACCAGAATTGTCATGGGTCTGCACAAATTTTTTCAGATTCGATGGACATGATGGATATATGAATTTTGTTTACACTTTATACATACGTAACCATTACACTCACTACGTTGTGTGAGTTAATATGTAAAGAGCAATCTCTAGTGAACTCACACAACTGTTTGACATGGGGGAGCCCCCAAACCCCCGTCCTTCTGACATATTTAGCCAGTACACTGGGGGATGAGTCCCCCAAACCCCCTCCCCCGTTCTCTGAAAGTGACAGGTTTTAGTCAGTACATTGGGGGGAAGGCCCCCCCCCCCATTGGCCTCTGAAAATAGAATTCCTTGGAGACGTTGAACAATAAGGCCCCATAAAGAAGTAGTCCCGCCCCGGTAGCTGTCTCATATCTGCGGACAGAAGCAGCTCTTTGTGGTGAAATAATAATTGAATGCATGTCATGACACCCAGGAGCTTTTTCTCATTTCTGAAACAGTTGCATGGTTGGAATGAATTTCCAAATCAGTCCGTCAAATCTCTATGCAATGAAAATTGAAATGTCACAACTGTCTCCACCGACGTTGTCCTGTATGTCCTAGCAGACGATTTTTAAATAAATGATGTGATTGATATACTTGTAGATTGGAATGAATTATTTCTTCAATGGTATGAAAGTTGAAAACCCTCTGACATGCCTGAGTACAAAAATGCAGAGGCAAGACACACCATGCATGTCATGACACCCAGGAGCTTTTTCTCATTTCTGAAACAGTTGCATGGTTGGAATAAATTTCCAAATCAGTCCGTCAAATCTCTATCCAAATGGAACACTATGACCACTCTATATTTGTGCAGTAGTGTTAAAACTGACTTTTTTGAAGTAAAGTACGTAAATCGAGAAGAAGAGGACGTTTGCTTTGTCTGCAATGAAATGTCACAACTGTCTCCGTCGACGTTGTCCTGTATGTCCTAGCAGACGATTTTTAAAATCATGATGTCCCACACCCGCACTTCAGTGGCGCCGGTGTGAATAAATCTACTTGCGTGAATGGTCAATGGCTCATGACGTCATGAAATATTTGCGTCACGAGGAAGGAAACAATGGGAATCATGGTAACTGTGGTTGCGGTGCGTCGTGAAAGCAGGATCGGCAAGCGCGGCCCGTATGGAATGCAACAAACTGTACCGGAACCGGAACTGTCATGGGTCTGCACAAATTTTTTCAGATTCGATGGACATGATGGATATATGAATTTTGTTTACACTTTATACACACGTAACCATTACACTCACTACGTTGTGTGAGTTAATATTATCAGTGCAGTGCCCTAGTAAGCGCGCAGCGCCTTTAGGTTGGGGGGGAAACCCCCCAAACCCCCTGGTTGGGACCCTGCTATAGTTCCTTCCGCCAATTTTTTGTTTTGATAGACATTTTTCTCCGTGTATCGCATTAGCAGTAACTCAACTCCATCGTCATAATAGCCGGCAAAGAAATGGAAAATGTCCCCCCCTCCGAAAGGTGTCCAGACTATCGTAGTCTGGGACTCTGGCAGATTCTAATGTTAAGTGCAAGCTCTATTGAACTCGCGCAACTGTCGCCATGGAGAGCCCCTCCCCCCCCCCCCCAACCCCCGTCCTTCTGACATGTTTTAGCCAGTGCATTGGGGGGAAGGCCCCAAACCCCCTATTGGCCTCTCAATAAGTCCTTCCGAGCTGCTTACCCTGGGGCGCTCGAGTGGAACCCCCAAACCTTCATGATGGTGCAGTCCTTTGACAGAGCGAGGAAGAGGTACTCCTTTGATGGTACCCTAACTGCAACCCTCAACCATCATTACCCTTCCTTTTCACTGGCATGATATTGGCAAGACTCCCACGAGGTCGTACTGGTGGCTTCCTTGAGGCAATTGCTTGTGGTCGTACCTGGGCAACCAATTCAAGGGGTCAGGATCTAGGGATCAGGTTTTTCCCCCACCAACATGTTGCCGAATGGTTAATGCATAAAAAATTGGTTGGAAAGGGTTTTTGCTGGCCAAGAGACTTGAAGACACTTTACTCTTGAGGAACACCTGACTGATGAACAAAGAACTCAAGGAACATAGAACCCTCTTCATACCTGGGAGCATAAAAAGCCTGCTAGCGAATATTGATTATTCTTTAGAAAAAAACAGAAGATCTGCAAAACCAATGGTACCCCATAAAAACATGCATTCCTCCTTAAGGTGTCTTCGGATCCCACCACGGCCCATGTGGAATTCGTTCAAAAGGTTTATTGAAATCTCAAAATAATTTTTTTTTTTCGGAACGCCTGCCCGTCTTTTGCTTCATTATTTCGGGATTATATCCATTTTAAGCATCTTTTGGATATCATTACTAAAGTCTCAAAAATCAAAACACATATGTCGGGGGGTAAACCCCCAGAAATTGAAGTTTGATTAAAAAACAGTGAGAATAATCGTCTGGTTCTCTCTCGGAGCTCAGAATAGTCGAGTTACTTCGCGCGTTTATCTCTTCTGGCGGCCATTTTAAGTCAAATTTAAGCCATTTGAAACGAATCCATGGACTTGAGAAACATTGTTTACATTGGATGACGTCGTATGCACGTTAACCATAGTAGCGCTTCGCAGAAAAGCCTTCGGCTTTTCTGCTGCGCGCTTATTAAGGACAACCTCTCTATTAAGGACACTGGTTTTGGTCCTAAACTGGTTGTTTCCATTCAATTTGAACTCTCTAATCAGGACAACTCTCTATTAAGGACAGCACTTGTCAGTCCCAAGGGTGTCCTTAATAGAGAGGTTCTACTGTATATATAATTCATCTCTAATCGCTTTTATGGACGTATTGCGAACTCGTGTGGCGCCCTGAGCCGGCATCCAAGCGTTGCTTTGTGCCAACTTCGCTGAGGAAAAGGGACGACTGGAAATTTGACGCGAACTCCGTGTCCCTTATAATTATTTTGGCAGGTGTGACTCAACCAGAGGATACCTTGATCGTTTACGCTTTCCGAAACAAAACATTGCGAGCAGCCTACAACTCTACCGTCAACCGATATACAACGTGCCCAACGGATTCGTCATACTACATGGCACGTCACGACCGGCTAATGAATCTATACAACATGCATTTCACCTTTGGCTGCGCAGACGGCCTCATCAGATTGTTCAACATCTTTTTAGGACGGGTCACTTTTGATTTGACCATCCCGAAAAACGACAGATGTCGAAGACATAACTTGACTCGAATAGAGACACAGTTTTATGTGGAGAAAATTCTAGTAACGTGTCATTATAAGCGAGGAAAGAGACATTTTGATACTGTATATGACGTCGTCGAAGTAAACAAAACGATCAAATTACTTGGAGGAATGGAAGTGCCTCTAAGAAACGATGTGACTTACTCTGATTTGGAATTAACGATAGTTGGCGATGCCGTAACCACTGTTGCCGGGGTAGGGGTGTTTGGAATTTGCTTTTTCCAAAGGTTGAATAACTACAAAGAGATACGGAAATCTGTTGACCCTTTTTCAATAGTTCCGCGATCTCTCTACAATGGTTACAAACAAAAGTGGGGCCTAGATCTCAGTTTATTTGTCATTTTCTTCTTCAGAAGGATTCGAAATGATGCAGCGCTGTTCGGTACCAGAATAACTCCTGTAGTTCAGAACAGCCTCGTACAGAGAAAAAAAATGTCCATTTTTCGTGAAATAAAAATGAAACTATTGTACGTGTATACAAAACGAACTCGAGCCGATGTGTTATTTTTCGTCCGGGGATGTCGATTGATGTTGGTGAAACCTACTAGAGGGCGTAATGAAGACACGGACGAGGTTTTATCAGTTTTATCATATTTACCTTTTTGAAATTGTGAGTTGCATTCCCGCGGGCAGTCCGTCAACCCCTGCACATGATGGGGGGACGTTTGAGTTCCGCCCGTCATGTGACTGATTTCGGAGCCTCATTAGCCTACCCAAGCAACTACATGCACATATAGATAGGAAAAGATGCGGTCATAACATTTAAGAACTGACTGTAATGATAAAACTATCCGTGTGAGGTAGATCTCTCACCCCATCATGGTCGCGTCGAGAGTACGGAACGCCGGGCCCGTCTCTTCAAAGGCGACCAATGAAGGGGAGAGGCTTATGTAACCGTTAAGGGTACATCCTCCTGAGGGTATCATCCATCGGATAATCCTGACGTCTTGAACGTCCGGAGGAGAATCCCACGGTTACGGTTAGAAAGTGTCATTTAAAGATTATGTATTTGAGATGGTATCCGCGTACGGTGGCTTGGAAAGGCCATCATATATTCTGAATGTACTAATTAACTTCTTAATACTTGAGCGTTTGACCTATGACTTAAGCACTCAACTTATAACTACTACAAAAAATTTATAAGGCGAGCTTATATGTTTTTGCTACTATAATTTATTATGCTATACTTTAATATCTCGAGCGCTCAACTTGAATCTCCAGCACTCGACTTATCTCGAATGCTCGCTCGACGTGCGTCGGAGTATGAACTCGCCTTTAGCGAACAATTGTACTTCACAAACATAGTTTCTAAGGGGCGGAGCTACAGGGGTTTAGGGGCAGGCCGAAGTTACCAAACATTTTTTTTCCATGATTTCGGCCAAAAAAATTCAAAGAGGGTCCTTTTGCCCCCCTCCAAAAAGTTGGGGAAGGGCCTGTATTATCAATGTTCGTATACATTTCCTAATGTAATCGTTCTCAACACAATGGAAGTCTGTAACCTACATAAGTGACGGTCAGATGACATACATTTTTCACGCTATATTTCTTTTAAAGCATGCAATCCCCAGGTGCCGCCATTAGCAACAATGGGACACGCATCCATGCACAGCTACAAGACTGTCTGATATGTGCATATAAAAGCCATCATACTGCAGCGCGCCAATGTGCCGTGCCACATATTCTATTGATGCATTCCATTTATTGATTCTAATTTATGGACCTTCTTTTAAATGAAACTACTTTTGAGATGAATGTGGTGGCCTCCTGAAGCAAAATATTTCGAAATTATTATGACGTCATTTCTGTAAAACACTGATGAATTCTCTGTCTCCTCTTCGTTCCAGTATTCTGTCATTGTTGGAATCATCCTTTTGGTTGAAATCGTTGCCGTTATCCTTGCTGCTGTCTACTACGATCAGGTAAGAACAAATATAACGGAAAATATCGAAAAACTAACGAAAACTATCGTGAAATATCGAAAATCTAAAATATCTAGAAATGAAAAAAATGAAACTCGAAACTTGTACAAACAACAAACAACCCTTTGAGTTACTTTTACAACAATGTTTAGCTGATGTTTCTCAAAGCAAAGACATTGACGCATTTAATCAGTAACATGACATTCTGTGCAATCATGTCTTCAGACGAAAAAAGAAATGGCCGCGTATCTAAATCTTACGATCATCGACAAATACTACGGCACTCCATTTACCTCTGAGCCGCTGTCTCTTGCCTGGGACTTTCTACATATCACAGTGAGTCGAAACCAGTGTCGTGTTGGAACAGCATCGCAAAGAGCCTCGGTATCCCTCTAATAGAGAGGTTCAGATTTCGTCCTAAGGAAGTGGTTAGACGGCCTCAGCTGTATTTTCAATCCACAAATCCAAAGTGGTCTCTCAAGGCGACGCGACCGTGTATGCGGTCAGTCTCTTGACGTTGGCTTGATACCGAGGTCTCTTGTCTTGCGTTATGTTCAGACTGACGTGTGGTTAGTGGCAAGCTTCTAGTGCATAGGTTAGAGAGTGAGGCATGGCTGTATTCATACATGTAGATGTATTCCAGTGCATTTTTCAGTTGCAGCTTCCAGCCGAAAAAGGGCTTTGGATTGGTGGGGGATCGGACGTACGGAAGGAGATGCAAAGCTTCGCATTGTCTTAAATTTTAAGACCTGCCGGTCCGGCGAAAGCATTTCCCGGATGAACCAGGATTGGACGCTTATGATTTGACGAAAAGCAGTTTCCCCTGTGCTTGTGCTTGTGCTTTTGCTTCTAGTTTGCTTGCTTGCTTGTTTTCAGGCTGTTTCGCTTGCCAAGACCTTCTTGCTCTACACCATCTACACAGAATACGACGGAACCGCCAACTCCGCGAACGCAGTATCTTTGGCCTGGGACTACGCTCAAATCACAGTAAGCGAACTTTGATAAAGGGACTCCAACGAACTGGGACAATTTGTAGTTCGATCACCATGCCTATAGGTGCCGCCAGCATCTATATTATTCCAGTGTAGCTCCATTTTAACGAAGTATCACTATATGTTAAGTTAACCTGTATTTTATGTTACCAAATAATCAGTTGATTTCAAGTATCAGCCACGTTTTCATTTTCATTCGCCCACTCTCCCTCTCTAGTTCTCCTGCTGCGGTCTTGACAACTACACCGATTTTGACTCTGCCACCAACTGGAACAAAACTTCTGCTGCCGGCTCCATGGTTATACCGCCATCTTGTTGTAAAGTCCAGGACGCGAGCACCTTCCCAACTTTTACGTTGACCGACACTAACTGTCCGTACAGTCCTTCCACGACCAACTCAAACTACCAGACTGTAAGTATATGTTTAAGTGTTCTTTCCATTAACCATTTTCCTCAAGCAAGAATTTGAGACTTCCGATCTCGGAAAGCCTAATTTTTGAGGATTTCGAATCTTCGCCTTGATCGGAAGAAGCGTCCTGTAGGGACTGAGAAAGTGCTACACTGAAGATCAGCTTTATAGTAAGGCTAAGATAAAAATAATTTCATAAATTGGTTTGGGAATCTTTCCTTTTGGTGTCTGGTGCTTCTCTCAATCATAACGAATTCATTTTTTCAGACTTGCTACGCTTCGCTGATGAGCTACGTCCAGACTTACTCCATCGCAATAATAGCTGTAACATCATCCGTGGCCGTCCTGCAACTAATCGTCATCATAGCTGCATGTTGCCTCTGTCGGGCCATTGGAGGGGACTCAGATACACGCGCCTAATTCTAACAGAGAAGCTTCCGCATCTAACTCATAACTGCATTCACCAATTTCCGAAATCAAAATCACCCGTCGGGAACTAACACCAGATACTGCCTTCTGATTGGCTCGTTTCTAATGAGCGCGCCGCGGTCGCAGAACTCGGCACTTTTGATTGGACAATATACCACCGGAACTGCCCAAAATTCTGATTTCGGATATCGCTGAATAAACTCCTAAAAGCATGTGTATTGTAAATCTCAACACTGTCCAAAGTGATGAGAAAAAAATCGATCCGAATTTCATCGGAAAATTGCCGTTATTTTGAATTTTCTCAGAAATCAAAAAATACTTTATTTTTCTCGGACGGTTTTGTTCTGGAGTCCGGGTTTCTTGAACTTTCCGGTCACTTTCTGGGTTGTGGGGTACATCTTAAACCTTCATTCGCTCCATCAAAAACACGGAAAAACTCGGTTGTTTTCGCGAACTTCATTAACAACATAACTTGATTCTACGGCAGCAGTTTACCATCGAAACCTCAGAGTATATGCCGTTAGTTTGAACTAGAAATTTGCTGGTCACACGATTCTGAACTACTGCAGCGGAATCGGGCCTTTACACTCCTGGAAAAAGTCTCGCAAACACATCAACCAACATTCAACCTATATTTTCGGTTGTTTCCAAATTAGTGATTAAAAGCCGTCCATTTTCAGTCCTGCATGACGTCACTGATGAGTTTTGTGCAGACTTACTCCGTCGTCATTATCGCTGTGGCATCAACCGTGGCGTTCATACAGCTTCTTGTAATTATTGCCGCCTGCTGCTTCTGCCGGGCCATCGGCACTGAATCCGATAAATAGGAAGTTAATAGAGAGGTTGCGCTTTCAAAACGTATACGTAAAGAAAACGTGAATACAGATGTTGCTCCAATGCAAATCTTTTGATTTTAACGAACGGCATAGGCCTTTACGAACCCGTCACATGGACGATATAATAAATAGGTAACGAGAATTGATGTACATGTAATAGCTTTAATAAATTGTTTTAGGTTGTAAATATTCATACATGGTTGGTAATTAAAAACTTGGAAAATCAAATTGACTCGTTGTGTTATCATTCTTCCTTTAAAGTGGTCCTCCATGTTTCACCAATAGTAGCAGCGCCATTCACAGGACTAACATTTGGTCATCCGGAGCTTCAGTGCCTTTAAATCAGTAATACCTCGCTCTCGGCGAGGGGAGGAGCATGCATCTGACCCGGGCATTCGATGATGATTTTGGGTGAGATTTTAAGAAAAAATGACTATCCTGACCAACTTGGTCCAAAACCCTCCAAAGTATAGTCGTCAGAATTCCTAATTGAATCAAATATTTATTTATCTATTTGAAAGACTCTGATTTTATCGAAGTTGGAGATCTATCTTTTTGCTACCCGATTTAAACGCTTTCATCACCATCACAACACAATATGATATCATGTTAAAAATTGAAATAAAATCAATAAATCAATAGTTCACAATACCGACCAACCTCATAAATGATTTTTTAAGTCAGTTTCCAACAATTGGTGCAGAGGTTATCGACATTTCAAGTCGCGGCGGCAGGTTAAAGACGTGCGATACAGCTCAAAGCAAAGTAATGGCTTGTGCGAAAGAACCTTTTGCAACTGTTTGGCTTGTGGCATCCTTTATCAGCAAAGCGCAGTCCACCAGCCCAAATCTAGTTCGGGCCGTCGGAGTGGCGCAGTGGAGCATCAGCGCCGCCTGTCACCACTGAGGTTCCGGTTCGATTCCCGGCCGGTCTTGGTACACTCACGTGTTAGAGAGAGCGGCCACTCACTTCGATAGAGTAGGTTTTCACCGGTTTACATGTGAATTACAATCGCCCGATATTGTTTATAGACCTAATAATCACCACCGTTTGATGTCTGTGATATTGGTGAGAATAGAATGCACAACTTTTAGCAACAAAACCCATCCGGACACAGCCATGATCTTTTTCGTGAGCCTTTGTGTTTCGTTTTGGGCGTCAAATGGTCTCTAAATTGCGTCTGCGGGCATATGGATAGCCTCTTACTACAAGCGACGCCAAGTCATCCCTAGTCCAGTGATGAAGCAGAGTTCGTTCCCGTGATGATGTGTAGTCCAGTCGATGAATTGTGAATAATTGTGTACAGTCCTCTGGCTGATAAGTTCTGTTTGGTTCAGCCGACGAATTGTGTACAGTCAAGCCGGTGTATTATGCGGTATGAAACTTGGCGGATGGTTGTCTAGTCCACCGAAGCTGACGAAATGAGCTGACATGATTTACATCAGCTCGCACCCTCGAAACACGGCGGACAATCCAGCCGTAATTCAATTTAGTCTACTGGGCAGACGGAAGCCTCGGCCCTGTAATATATTTACTATGTAAAGCCATTGAGTGGAGTTTTTTTCAGGATATTGAAGTTAAGTTTCTCAATCATACAAACATACGATTCTGAGATATTCCGAGCAAATTTTCAAAATGACCAAGCAAATTCGACGGGCCTACTACGAGAAGCTGATTGACAACAGAGCTTTGCATCATCCAGATCTGTCCAGCTCGCTGGAGGTATCACTTCTTGGTTGTGCAACCGTTTGCCTTTTGCATGCAGTTTGTACCACGTTTGATACTTGTGACAAAGGCAATGGCATTACGTGCCAGGGGAGTCGCAGAGAGGGCACCTGTATGGAGAAGGAGGAGGCTTTTTTCAAGCCAAGGTGCAGGCTATTTCAAAGAAAGGTAATGATATATTCTAAAACACCTTGGCCACAATGTTTGGCTATTATAATGGATGATGTGTTAGCCTCGTTTTCACAACAAATGTTTTGGTGTGACACTCACTACCTCTTGAGAGGGGATAAAATGTGTCGAAAACAGATTATCGGTGAATAATTCCTAAACTATATATCGGTTGAAAAGTTTTAGAATAGACATTAGTACCTCGCTCATTGTCGGTATTGGGTGTCTCGCCAAACACAGCTTGGGGGTAGCTGTCCTTTCTCGCTAAATCTCGGCTGCCGCCTCGGTTAAGGCCAACATCTAAAGCTAAGCGCACACGGGCGACAAAAAAATGACAGCGAAACTGAAAACATTTGTTTTCAGTTGTTTTCGAAATGTTTTGCGACTTTGTCGCGTTTGTTTCAATCACTCGCACACGGGAGACAAAATGACACGGTAACGTCACAGGTCACGTCAAAAACAAGGGGTAACCATGGTTGCGCCATACGTCACACACCCGGTCACACCCGCGGTTTCCAAGATGGCGGCCGATCTCTAGGGTCTTTGCTATTTCAGTAATTGCGGCATACCGCCTGTTCTTATCGCTGTAGAGCGGCGAGGTCACCTCGAACAGGGCAGGCCTTTCCTGCCACAGCTCGACCAACCTGCCCTCGAGCTCAGTCGTCCGTATTAATTCATGCAATTCCGATTCTTCATCCACAATCAACCCCGTTTCGTTTAAAATTGGCGCTGCCATTTTGACCTGGCTTGGTTGGTATCACATGACGCTGAACGTCATCGTGATTGGCTAATGATGATGATGACGCAAAAAATGTTTTACATTTCGTTGCAGTCACCCGCAAACGGGCGACGTTTTGACGAAAAACATTTTGACTAGGTCAAAAATATATTGCATGTTTAATATTCGAAAACTGTTTCAAAAACAAATGTTTTCGAAAAACAATTGTTTTTGTCGCCCGCAGACGGGCAACAAATTGTGAAAAAATATTTTTTGTCATTTTGTTGCCCGTGTGCGCTTAGCTTAAACCCCACACCCAAACTGTCCCTTCAAATCACGTGCACGGAGCTATATAAATACGATTGCCGTGTGCTTGCGCACTTCCGACTTCAAAAGAATGGAATCTTAATTTAAATTCGCGATTTGCTGACATCATTGGCGCCAAAGACTATTTCTTTTGACCCTGTTGACCTCGCTTCTAAAAGCTTTTTTGAGAAAGCCATTTAAACATTAAAATCAACTACGAACATTATCTATAATATCACCGAGCTATATACATTGTAAATGCGATATATCAAGAAATAACTGTCGCATTATCGAATTATACGGTTAGCTTGGAACTATTTGTACCCAATTACCCTTCCGCCAGCGTAACCTCGTCACAATCATAGCGCTTCTTTAATATGCCGACGGTTGACCAACGAAAATCCCGGTCTACCATTAAAGCCGTGATGGCCTCGGCGGTTAGACGGTTGTACTGTGGAATGGATGGTCACGAGATCGAACCCCGGCGAATCTAATTTTTCGAGTTGTTTTGAAAAATGTTCTCGTTATTATTCATTCATGTACGTTTATCAGGCGCGGATCCAAGCAGGTGCACCAGACGCACGGCTCCTAATTGATGTAAACGTTTTAAATTTACCACTCATGAAATTTTGGAACACACCTGTCCAGGAATGTTGATAAGAAATGCAGAGCACGCTCCCTCTTCTTCCAGTTCCTAGATTCGCCGGCCCTCTTATACCACCACCTTATACCATTATGAATATTTTCACGAAGAAAACCCCTTCACCCGAACTTTTCAAGCTGAAGTACACACTGATTTAGGTGTTCGAGCACTCCAGAGAATGGTTTGACATGTCGGCGCTAAATTCATTATCAGTGATGAGCATTTAGTTTGTAACTACAGTGATGAGCTGCAGGCGGATAGATTCAAATTACATATCATCTTCCTGGTCACCTAAATCCCACACCCAAACTGTCCCTTCAAATCACGTGCACGGAGCTATATAAATACGATTGCCGTGTGCTTGCGCACTTCCGACTCCAAAAGAATCGAATCTTAATTCAAATTCGCCATTGCTGACATCATTGGCGCCAAAGACTATTTCTTTTGACCCTGTTGACCTCGCTTCTAAAAGCTTTTTTGAGAAAGCCATTTAAACATTAAAAATCAACTACGAACATTATCTATAATATCACCGAGCTTTATAAATGCGATATATCAAGAAATAACTGTCGCATTATCGAATTATACGGTTAGCTTGGAACTATTTGTACCCAATTACCCTTCTGCCAGCGTAACCTCGTCACAATCATGGCGCTTCTTCAATATGCCGACGACTTGACCAACGAAAATCCCGGTATACCATTAAAGCCTTGATGGCCTCGGCGGTTAGACGGTTGTACTGTGGAATGGGTGGTCACAAGTTCGAACTCCGGCGAATCTAATTTTTCGAGTATTTTTTAAAAATGTTCTCGTTATTATTCATTCATGTACGTTTATCAGGCGCGGATCCAAGCAGGTGCACCAGACGCACGGCTCCTAATTTGTGTAAACGTTTTTAATTTACCACTCATGAAATTTTGGAACACACCTGTCCAGGAATGTTGATAAGAAATGCAGAGCACGCTCCCTCTTCTTCCAGTTCCTAGATTCGCCGGCCCTCTTATACCACCACCTTGTACCATTATGAATATTTTCACGAAGAAAACCCCTTCACCCGAACTTTTCAAGCTGAAGTACACACTGATTTAGGTGTTCGAGCACTCCAGAGAATGGTTTGACATGTCGGCGCTAAATTCATTATCAGTGATGAGCATTTAGTTTGTAACTACAGTGATGAGCTGCAGGCGGATAGATTCAAATTACATATCATCTTCCTGGTCACCTAAATCCCACACCCAAACTGTCCCTTCAAATCACGTGCACGGAGCTATACAAATACGATTGCCGTGTGCTTGCGCACTTCCGACTACAAAAGAATCGAATCTTGATTCAAATTCGCCATTGCTGACATCATTGGCGCCAAAGACTATTTCTTTTGACCCTGTTGGCTGTATAGCTAAATAGTCAAAATTAGCAAAGATATACACATGTCACTATGCTACGAGTATTAGGTCAGCAGGCGTTCGTCTATTACGCGATCACGACTACTTCAAATACGCTGAGCAGAGAAACGAAAGTTTGATACCTAACTAAATTCTGAAAGATCAATATTTTGGTTTTGCTAATGTGCCTTCACTAATATGTTCTTTCGTTTTCATCTCAAGAAATATCAACCTGAAAGTGATCTTGATTTTATCGATAGATACCTCTTACACTAATTGATAATCTAATGTAAGAGTTTTTTTAATATATTTGACATAACAATTTTACAATACCCAAAATATGAGTCATACCAGCAGACCACAGGCCTAGACTACATATAGGCCCCTACTATAAATCAGATACTTGGTCCTGGTCAATTGGACAGACTACCACTCGGAAGAGATTGTCCCCATGTTTATTAGAAATTTCTTTGGACCGACTGACTGATGAGACTGTCCATATGATTTCTGGAGATGTCTCTTGGACAAATTTCTCTTCGAGTAATTTCTAATTGAGGAGCCAGCACAATTAAATACCCTGGACATTGGCATGTGGGATGTTATCATCAGTATCTTTGTCACAATTCTGTATCCACTTTCATCTCGGTTGTGTTGGCATTTGTTTCAGGTCTCGCACATTCCCAGAAACTCAATGTTCTGTTGATTGTTGTGGATGATTTGAGACCAGCTATTGGCTGCTACGGCTAAAAATCAAACGAGGACTGACAACGAATTTGAGGGTTGGTCTTGCTCTTCGATCTTGTCACGTCACATCCTTGTCCCTTGCTCTGCCACAATCATGTAAAATGCCTAAATACTGTATTGAATTGAATTCTATTTTCTGTCTTCAGAAAATCTAGGAAGAAGTCGCCACCCTCTGATGATCTCATCCAAGTTTACCAAAGACTCCAAAGCAGTGCAGGAGAGGAATGGTGGCCTGTTCGAACAGGCATGGACTGAATCGCCAGCTCTCATCTCCCTAGTCACTCCGATGGCCACGTGTCACTCCTCGATCATCAGCGATTTCAATAAATGATGCGTTGATGTGGGCAAAAAGTGAATCCTTTCTCGCCTTTGAACTCTGGTGTTCGTCGTATCAATCCATTTTGATTGTCGAGCAACTTGTGGGCACACCTCAACTTGTTAGTGGGAAGTAATTTGCAATAGAGTGACTTACTTTTATTGCTATATTTTATTGTATTTTTTCACTTCACATCATTGTTATTTTGAAAAAGCCTGCCAAAATTCTGTTGACTGTTGGTTGTCGACAAGAGTCTATGTTTCATGAATAACAAGGCTGTGTTCT
Organism: Lineus longissimus; assembly: GCF_910592395.1. Taxonomy (NCBI): domain Eukaryota; kingdom Metazoa; phylum Nemertea; class Pilidiophora; order Heteronemertea; family Lineidae; genus Lineus; species Lineus longissimus. The sequence continues at coordinate 3,324,170 of NC_088326.1, forward strand.
GTACATTGTATTCCGTCTTTAGTCTCCTGTCTTTGCATCTGTTTTCATTATTTTGTTACCTTAAAAGAGGGCAACGTTAAGTCGGTGAATTGGTTTGGATGGAGATGACCCTTACGAAAAAAATCTCAGATTCACCATGGTAAAATCGGAGTTGACCATGCTCACCATGGTGAATGCAGCGTTCACCATGGTGAATTCAAAGTTTACCATGCTCACCATGGTGAATGTAGAATTTACCCTGCTCACCATGGTAAAATATTTCACCGTCCCAATTCACTATGGTGAAGTGCTGTCAGTTTGCCATGGTGAAATTGAGACACATTTTTTTATCCTTCGGGTAGGCCCCCTACACCAACACCTAACACTTTCTCAACCCCAATACTTGACCTGACCCAATGTATGTCTGCCCTTATCAGCCCAGGAACTCCCCAACCCAAGCAAAATCATGAAGCCCATCGCACTATTGTCCGTCTTTTGTCATGGTACAGGCAACGGCAATTGCAATTGGTGAAATCCCAATATCTTTCTGTCTGCATGGTCTGTGGGATGTCGAAACAATCAACCTCTGCCAGCTGCTTATCTATTCAGATTGTGAAGGCCTTGACACAACATAAAAACTCTGAAACAACTACCCTCTGCCAGCTGGTTATCTGGTCAGGTTGGGACGACCTTGACACAGCCTAAAAATTACACCAAGGTGACCGCTAAAGAACTTTGGACACGACAGGACAGCCTACGTAACAACCAACCTCTTCCAGCTGGTTATCTGGTCAGGTTGGGAAGACATTGACACAAACTTCAAAGGGTCCTTTAGCTGTACAAGACAACACTACACTGTGATACAAGACGACTGATTTGGTTGTACCGTGGTAATCATCTCACAAGGACGGACAATGGAACAACCAACGTCTGCCAGCTGGTTATCTGATCAGGCTTCAATCTCTTCATCTATCTTGGCCCTCGACGATGGCACCTTTGGTCCTTCCTTTTCCAGCAAGTGTCTGAAACAGTGAAAACAAAAACACAGTGGAAATCATTGACGGCGTTGTAGGTTAGACACTGCTGCTCAAATGATATGAAACATTCTCCTCACAATCCAAAGAAGAAAACTTAGGGGGCTTTCGTTATGCATTTCTTTGCAGTGAATTAACGAGTAAACATTGTCATTGTGAGAGCGAGCCCTCACCATATTCAGGCTTCGCCCTCAACGGGGCCCCTTCTATCCAGCTGTGCTGGATCCACTCTCTTATTTGATGGTGACCTACCATGTGGTCCAGCCACCAGTCAGACAAGGATCCCCTTTTGCGAGTTGTTGCTACTTCTGGCTGTACCGAGGCTACTTTTTGCTGGGTCACTGGATGTACCAAGTCATGCCCGCTGAAACGACGAGTGATCATATCAACATTGTTGTGGTGATACTCTACACCATCCCTTCGCAATTCCCACAGCCCGTGATCACTGTTCACTAAAAGATTGGAGAAACAAGTCGTCACAATTCCGTTGGCGTCATATGCAATTTGAATTGCAGCAGACGTCGCGGTTTAACATAAGTTGTGTACCGGTGCTACCGAATACGCTGCATGACACAAGGGCCTTAACATCACAGTAGAAAAGAATCATATTGAATTTGGCTAAATCACAGGGCTCAGCCAGGCCTCTGAATCTGATGATCATGATGGGGAGCGGGGGATTGGTCCAGCAGCCGCTGGCAGCGGACATTTATTGTCTTGACTCTTGCTTAGCGTTGCTACAGCTTAAAGTGCTATAGTACAGTCTAGAAGCAGTGTCATCATTGGCGAAATGGACCAAAGTTTGTGAGGGGCTGAGTTTCGTCCAAAAATAGATCTGTTTACACACTACGGCAATGGCGTATTGCAGGTACACGTCAACAGGTCATTGATTGTCGGACGTCAGTTTGCCAAGAAAACCAAAGGAATCGAAGGATTCATTGAACTCTTACGGTTAGATCGAGAGGGGGGTTTGGGGGTCCGACGCAGGTGCTCGCATGCATTGGTCGTATCCCCGAAACCTTTACAAGAACAACAAATCTGGTGGCATCGATCCAATGACGGTAAAGGAATTGACGGTGAAGTTACAACAAATCTGGTGGCATCGATCCAATGACGGTAAAGGAATTGACGGTGAAGGATCTCGTGGCATATCGGATGCGCATCCGATGACGGTGAAGGAATTGACGGTGAAGGAATTGACGGTGAAGGAATTGACGGTGACGGAATTGACGGTGAAGAAATTGACGGTGAAGGAATTGACGGTGAAGGAATTGACGGTGAAGGATGCGCATCTGATGACGGTAATATATGCGTATATATGTGTATATATTTTAGTTTTATACTATGTAATTTCAAGCTATAGTGAACTCACTCAGCTGTTTGACATGGGGGAGCATCCCCCCCCCCCCAACCCTGTCCTTCCGATACGTTTTAGCCAGTGCATTGGGGGGGGGGGGGGGGTCTCCCAAACCCGGCCCCCTGTCCTTCTGACATGTTTGGCCAGTGCATTGGGGGTTTGGGAAACATGTGTAAGGGGGAGTCATTTTGAGTCTCTGGGTCTTGAAACTCACAAAGACAAAATCTTCGAAATCTGGATACATAATAATTGATTTATCGCTAACGAAACCGCCTTAGCTGATTTGTGATGCGAGTTGGGTCATAGCAAGATGTATATTGTGGTCCTTTAAATCGTCTCAGAAGGACTAATTGAGGGGGGGGGGGGGTTAAAAATGCTCCAGCATGATTCCTGAGCGGAAATCCCCCTAACAGCAACTTAGATGTGATATTCCTGATATTTGTGCTTTCAACCAACACCAATAGATGGCAACAGAAGACATTGGAAGGGTCTAACGTTATTTAGCAGAAATCCCCCTACAAGAAGCCTAACAGCAACTCCGGGAACCAGAGTTAGGCCTGGAAGAATTTCCTAGCCCAGCGTAAAGAGTCGCAGAACCCTTAGAGCAGCTACCCAATGAAGAGAACTGTTTAGGGAAAATATGTCCCAAATCCCAACGAGTAGTGAGACACCACTTCGGGGAACAAGTGCGATGGTCCAAGATAAACGAGGTCCAGGTTGAAGTAGGAGTTGGGGTCAGGATTTATTTCAGAAAGGTTTTAAATTTCCCATGGTTTATATTTTGGACATTTTGATATTTTCTGGTAATGATACCTCTTCTATGGTATGATATTTAGAAGTATATCAGAAACGAGGTCATTGTAGTTATATCAAAGAAATTTCTCATGTATCTCGATTTGAAAAGTGACACTGGGTGATATGAATAAAGACGAGCAAATGCTTTTTTCTAAAACTCCGCGTACATTTACACTAGGCCTTCCTGTACAAAATTGAAGTAAAAGCATTTGCTAGTCTTTATTCATATCACCCATTGTCTTCATGAATTAAATGATTCTTTTGATGTGATATTCCTGATATTTGTGCTTTCAACCAACACAGGAGACATTGGAAGGGTCCAACATTGAGAAAAAATGATTTCCGTACACCTATTTTATTTCTTCGTGAGGAGGAAAATTGCATGTTTTGTTAATAAAATAATCGTCTGCTTCCAAAGACTAACCACCCGGCAAGTGTGGAAATGAACAAGTGTTTTTGTTGTTTAACCAGTGGATTAGGGGAGTCCCTCCCCCCCCCCCCCCCGTTTCTCCAGTGGATTGCTGGGATTTGAGCCAATGCATTGGGGGAAGGCCAACACTAATACTTTTTTGCCCCAATGTATCCTTGAAAATACCAGCTGCCGATTCAAACAACCATCCTCGGTAGTACTCGAACGCCCGGAATCAGTATGTGCTGCAGTTTGAAAAGTTTGGGTGCATGAAGGGTATATGATAATGATAATGATAAAAATTTCGACATCTGTACATGGATGATTAGACAACAAGAAAAGGAAGAAGAAAAAAAGAGAAAACTGTGGCAGATTCACCGGGAGTCGAACCCGTGACCTACCGATTCACAGTCAAACACTCCAAGCGCTTTCATGCTGAATGGTGATTTTATTCGCATTTTATATGCGGTATGCAAACGAGCGCGCCGCAATTGTGACAAGGTCGCGCAGGTAGCAAAGTGATTTGCCGAAATAGTTCCAAGTAATCGTTTATTTCGATAGTTGCACAGATTTTTCTCAACATATCGTATTTATAAACCTCAGTGATATAAAAGATTATCTTTGCAGTTGCTTCAACCTTTGAATGGCCTTTTTTAAAAAGCATTTAAAAATCTACTTCACCAGGGTCAGAGTCAGTCAATCAATCAATTGTTTTGGAAGACTCCGGCAGGGTCAAAAGAAATAGTTGTTGGCGCCGATGATGTCAGCAATATGGTGGATTTCCACCCCACCCGTGAGATTTGCTCTCGTCACGTCATTGAGCACATTGAGGTTGCACTGAGGTGCCATTACCACCTTCAGATAGCCAAATGCATCTAGTTTCTTTATTTGATGTGAAAACATGGGGTCATCTCGACTATTTTTTCGCTATATATATGGCATCTAGGCACCAGTGGTTTTCAATTTATTTATTTATTTATTAAACCTCCATATACATGAAGAACACATAGTACATAAAATTACGGTAATGAATAGGATGCCTGAACACATACATAAAATCACAGTATCATATACACAGTTAATGCCTGAGCATTAATTTGACCAAGCGATGGGAGGGGTAGTCCCTGACTCCGTAGCCCTCGTCCCGCAGGAGACAGCGCAGACTGTCAACGGCACCATCCTCCGTGCGGCGAGGGGCCAAAGAGTGAGGGACAGCCTCTCCCATCATCAGCTTTAATGGGTTAAAACCACATGAAAGAGTTTTTGATAAAAGTGTGCCCTTTACGGAATCCATACCTTCCGATAAAAACTTAGCAAATAAAATTACATTCAAATCCCTTGCGGGGTAGTCAGTTTTAAAAATGTTTCTATATAATTTGGCACAATTTCTATCAACTAACGGTTTAACTTTTGAAACATCCAGAGCTTCTAAAAGTCCACCACCTCTCGATAATATGTAAAGAGCAAGCTCTAGTGAACTCACACAACTGTATGTCCTAGCAGACGATTTTTAAATACATGATGTCCCACACCCGCACTTCAATGGCGCCGGTGTGAATAAATCTACTTGTGTGAATGGTCAATGGCTCATGACGTCATGAAATAATTGCGTCACGAGGAATGAAACAATGGGATTCACGTCCGAGGTCTCGTTAAGCCCCTTACATGGGACTGATCTGATTTGGTCTGATTTGGTACCGTAGTTTCGCCATCACAGTGTTGGTTGGCCTACCAATCTTTGCAGTTCGGTATCAGTACCATTGATATTATTAAAGGTAGCTGTCGGCTGCCCAGTCACCTCCTATTCCACACAGGTAGTTTCCATCAACAAATTGCACAAAAAAAAGAAAAAAAATCAAAATCTGACTGAATTATCACGCTTTTCCGTGTCACCCCAAATGGAATGGTGACTGTCATGACTTGCATCTGCGGTTATCATAGTCAAACCACAGCCGCAATCAGCCCTTCACTAGTTTTGCCATGTGCATACTGACTTGCTTGAACATTCTGATTTCTCCCACGGCCCGCCCTCGAAGAAATCAGTCATTGTATTCAGCAAAAAGCTTCTTCGAGTCAGGCCACCGATCGAGTACAAAGTTGGAAGAGGGATACTATTCTATAATGTTAAACTCGGGTACTTGGTTGTCCGAAAAATCGAGCACCCTGTCCCTTATATCCGTACAATAGTTTATCACTATATTGCAATTTGCAAAGCCTACATAGTCCTTTTTAACTCATCCTATTACATGAACTTAAGAGCGGGCGTACAACATAACTTCGTTTTAGGATGGTATGAGGGACTTCTGATTATTAAAGAAACTGGACCTAGATACACCCAATACCATCTCCAAGACTTAGTCAGAGGACGGATATGTGGAGAGATGAAATTGCCTAAAAGTCATAAAATACATTTATGTGAGAATTTTGATTTGAGCAACTTTACAGAAATCAATGAGGCGAACACAAAACTTTATCACTATTGCGAGTCTGAGGAAACTATTGTTTTGCTTACGTATAGAATCCGCCGATCTAATGCATCTATTACCAGTGAGGCTAAGAGAGTTATTTTATATTTAGAGCCAATAGATGCAGAGGTTTTGACTAGTAGGAACAATGTGCAACAGAGGAATCATCGAATTATATACTACTACGATGCACCTATAATTCATAAGGACCATGTTATTGTTACCTTTATCATCGAAAAAATCGGCATCAACAATGGCGCTAAGTTCGTTGTTTTCCAAAGAAGGCCACCAAACAATTTCAACGTCTATGATACAAAATGCACCTTGAAACAAACGCCCTCGCAACTTTATAACCCATTAGCTGGGTTGTTTATTTATTTTTGCACCGATTGGCCAAATTACAACAAAATATCATTCGCATTGGAAATAAGTTGTCCTGAAAGACTAGGCCCTGTTCTTAATGACCCCTTACTAGAAGGATCAACTACACCACTACGAAGGACGCAAATTGCGTCCCAAATATTTAGTACGGCGAAATATGGTGTCCCCAGATGGTTAAGCAAACGCGGCGATCTATTATTTTTCCCGCGAGAGACAGGAGATAATATGCGGATGAACAACTTGGTCTTTTTCAAAAAATCGTATTTAAAGGGTTAGTACACCGTTCGTAATTACTGTTGGTCTGCTGTTATACACGATGCCGTAGTGCAGTATCATGCCTATGAATTGGCTACAATTACTAGCCGAGTTTGGAAAAAAAGGGTTCCACCGGTAGCGTAATGTACACACTGTATAATACAGTGCTCTGGCATGGCCTACACTGTGTACAACACTGTATACATCGACTGCGGATGTCGCCTTGAGTGAGAAATTGACACTATACAGATGTACAGTAGAACCTCTCTTAGCGGACACCTCTCTAATATGTAAAGAGCAAGCTCTAGTGAACTCACACAACTGTTTGACATGGGGGAGCCCCCCAAACCCCCGTCCTTCTGACATATTTAGCCAGTACATTGGGGGATGAGTCCCCCAAACCCCCTCCCACGTTCTCTGAAAGTGACAGGTTTTAGTCAGTACATTGGGGGAGGCCCCCCCCCCCCAATGCCCCCCCCCATTGGACTCTAAAAATAGAATTCCTTGGAGACGCTGAACAATAAGGCCCCATAAAGAAATAGTCCCCGCCCGGTAGCTGTCTCATATCTGCGGACAGAAGCAGCTCTTTGTGGTGAAATAATAATTATATTTTCCACCTGCTAGCCTAGATATTTGTGTATGTTTCTTCACCAGTTAGTTAATAACGAATTTTTGTAGCTGATATATTCTTAATTGTTTTAACGCGTTCTTTTTATTCGTTTGGCGCCAAAATCAAGAATAGCAAATTTACGATCTTGACACTAGAGGCGCTGATGTCGTTCCGGAACGGTAGATGCTAAATCGGATAGCCAGGCGTTACGGGAACTCCTGCACTCTGACCACGTGAACTACATCATTACTTCACAGTTCCGGCACTGTGTCGAGTTTGGCAGTTCAAATCACGTGACTGGATCTGGCTTTAGTAGTGTTAAAACTGACTTTTTTGAAGTAAAGTACGTAAATCGAGAAGAAGAGAACGTTTGCTTTGTCTGTAAATGAAATGTCACAACTGTCTCCGCCGACGTTGTCCTGTATGATAGCAGACGAGTTTTAAATACATGATGTCCCACACCCGCACTTCAGTGGCGCCGGTGTGAATAAATCTACTTGTGTGAATGGTCAATGGCTCATGACGTCATGAAATAATTGCGTCACGAGGAAGGAAACAATGGTCTCGTTAGGGAGTTTTTCCCAAATGTACGCGATGATGACGTGCCCCATTAACAGGACGTAACATCTATTTTAAAATGCGTTTCCAAAGTGAATGCATGAGGACAACCCATTTGTGTCGTATATCACTGGAAACGCTAGATTCCCCTGATTCTGCAGGATGTTAAATCGGGCATTTTATTTCTTTAAATAAATCATGAGCGTCGCATTTGCTCCTAGCTCTGTTCACCATCCCAAATGGCAATATTGCCAATTGGGCCAGACAATCACGAAAAACCCCAAATATTATACATTTCTTCCTGAATAATTCTTACAGAGACCATTCTCCCATGAAAGACAATTGCTTACGCTATACAAAAATCAAAAAAAAATCAGGTCAACCATTGAACTTTTGAGATATGTTGAATTTTACACAAATCAGCGAAAAACGCACCAACTGGCTCTGGACGGCATTTCAACACGGGGCTGACGCACATCCCAAGTTCAGTGTACACATACGTCGGCAACGACAGTATAAATGCGTAGTTTCTTGTTAGTCGCCTATTGAGTAGCGCTCTAGGTTTCAGAAACTCCAAAAAAACATGTCTTTGCCAAAACAACTGCTGAATCAACGCTGACATACTGTAAGGACCGAGAAATCAGTGATTTTAGGAATGGCCGCGCATGAATAACAAAAAAAAACTCCCTAATGAGACCAATGGGAATCACGTCCGACGTGGTAACTGTGGGTGCGGTGCGACGTAAATGGAGGATCGGCCAACGCGCGGCCCGTATGGAATGCGACAAACTGTACCGGAACCAGAATTGTCATGGGTCTGCACAAATTTTTTCAGATTCGATGGACATGATGGATACATGAATTTTGTTTACACTTTATACATACGTAACCATTACACTCACTACGTTGTGTGAGTTATTAAGGACAACCTCTCTATTAAGGACACTGGTTTTGGTCCCAAACTGGTTGTTTCCATTCAATTTGAACTCTCTAATCAGGACAACTCTCTATTAAGGACAGCACTTGTCAGTCCCAAGGGTGTCCTTAATAGAGAGGTTCTACTGTATATATAATTCATCTCTAATCGCTTTTATGGACGTATCGCGAACTCGTGTGGCGCCCTGAGCCGGCATCCAAGCGTTGCTTTGTGCCAACTTCGCTGAGGAAAAGGGACGACTGGAAATTTGACGCGAACTCCGTGTCCCTTATAATTATTTTGGCAGGTGTGACTCAACCAGAGGATACCTTGATCGTTTACGCTTTCCGAAACAAAACATTGCGAGCAGCCTACAACTCTACCGTCAACCGATATACAACGTGCCCAACGGGTTCGTCATACTACATGGCACGTCACTACCGGCTAATGAATTTATACAAGATGCACTTCACCTTTAACTGCGCAGACGGCCTCATCAGATTGTTCAACATCTTTTTAGGACGGGTCACTTTTGATTTGACCATCCCGAAAAACGACAGATGTCGAAGACATAACTTGACTCGAATAGAGACACAGTTTTATGTGGAGAAAATTCTAGTAACGTGTCATTATAAGCGAGGAAAGAGACATTTTGATACTGTATATGACGTCGTCGAAGTAAACAAAACGATCAAATTACTTGGAGGAATGGAAGTGTCTCAAAGAAACGATGTCTCTTACTCTTATTTGGAATTAACGATAGTTGGCGATGCCGTAACCATTGTTGCCGGGGTAGGGGTGTTTGGAATTTGCTTTTTCCAAAGGTTGAATAACTACAAAGAGATACGGAAATATGTTGACCCTTTTTCAATAGTTCCGCGATCTCTCTACAATGGTTACAAACAAAAGTGGGGCCTAGATCTCAGTTTATTTGTCATTTTCTTCTTCAGAAGGATTCGAAATGAGGCAGCGCTGTTCGGTACCAGAATAACTCCTGTAGTTCAGAACAGCCTCGTACAGAGAAAAAAAATGTCCATTTTTCGTGAAATAAAAATGAAACTATTGTACGTGTATACAAAACGAACTCGAGCCGATGTGTTATTTTTCGTCCGGGGATGTCGATTGATGTTGGTGAAACCTACTAGAGGGCGTAATGAAGACACGGACGAGGTTTTATCAGTTTTATCATATTTACCTTTTTGAAATTGTGAGTTGCATTCCCGCGGGCAGTCCGTCAACCCCTGCACATGATGGGGGGACGTTTGAGTTCCGCCCGTCATGTGACTGATTTCGGAGCCTCATTAGCTTACCCAAGCAACTACATGCACATATAGATAGGACCCGGATTCGATTCCGGGTAGAAACTAATCCGGCGTGGCTTTCTATATAGGAACTAAAATTCATGGCACTTCTTCACAGCACATCGTATGAATACATGCATATTCGCGGGTATGTTGGCTGAAAACCAACCGACCAGAAGATCGCGCTCTTGAGCCCCAAAAAGATGCGGTCATAACATTTAAGAACTGACTGTAATGATAAAACTATCCGTGTGAGGTAGATCTCTCACCCCATCATGGTCGCGTCGAGAGTACGGAACGCCGGGCCCGTCTCTTCAAAGGCGACCAATGAAGGGGAGAGGCTTATGTAACCGTTAAGGGTACATCCTCCTGAGGGTATCATCCATCGGATAATCCTGACGTCTTGATCGTCCGGAGGAGAATCCCACGGTTACGGTTAGAAAGTGTCATTTAAAGATTATGTATTTGAGATGGTATCCGCGTACGGTGGCTTGGAAAGGCCATCATATATTCTGAATGTACGAATTAACTTCTTAATACTTGAGCGTTTGACCTATGACTTAAGCACTCAACTTATAACTACTACAAAAAAATTATAAGGCGAGCTTATTTGTTTTTGCTACTTTAATTTATTATGCTATACTTTAATATCTCGAGCGCTCAACTTGTATCTCCAGCACTCGACTTATCTCGAGCGCTCGCTCGACGTGCGTCGGAGTATGAACTCGCCTTTAGCGAACAATTGTACTTCACAAACATAGTTTCTAAGAGGCGGAGCTACAGAGGTTTAGGGGCAGGCCGAAGTAACTAAACATTTTTTTTCCATGATTTCGGCCAAAAAAATTCAAAGAGGGTCCTTTTGCCCCCCTCCAAAAAGTTGGGGAAGGGCCTGTATTATCAATGTTCGTATACATTTCCTAATGTAATCGTTCTCAACACAATAGAAATCTGTAACCTACATAAGTGACGGTCAGATGACATACATTTTTCACGCTATATTTCTTTTAAAGCATGCAATCCCCAGGTGCCGCCATTAGCAACAATGGGACACGCATCCATGCACAGCTACAAGACTGTCTGATATGTGCATATAAAAGCCATCATACTGCAGCGCGCCAATGTGCCGTGCCACATATTCTATTGATGCATTCCATTTATTGATTCTAATTTATGGACCTTCTTTTAAATGAAACTACTTTTGAGATGAATGTGGTGGCCTCCTGAAGCAAAATATTTCGAAATTATTATGACGTCATTTCTGTAAAACACTGATGAATTCTCTGTCTCCTCTTCGTTCCAGTATTCTGTCATTGTTGGAATCATCCTTTTGGTTGAAATCGTTGCCGTTATCCTTGCTGCTGTCTACTACGATCAGGTAAGAAAAAATATAACGGAAAATATCGAAAAACTAACGAAAACTATCGTGAAATATCGAAAATCTAAAAAATTAGAAATGAAAAAAATGAAACTCGAAACTTGTACAAACAACAAACAACCCTTTGAGTTACTTTTACAACAATGATTACCTGATGTTTCTCAAAGCAAAGACATTGACGCATTTAAGCAGTAACATGACATTCTGTGCAATCATGTCTTCAGACGAAAAAAGAAATGGCCGCATATCTAAATCTTACGATCATCGACAAATACTACGGCACTCCATTTACCTCTGAGCCGCTGTCTCTTGCCTGGGACTTTCTACATATCACAGTGAGTCGAAACCAGTGTCGTGTCGGAACAGCATCACAAAGAGCCTCGGTATCCCTCTAATAGAGAGGTTCAGATTTCGTCCTAAGGAAGTGGTTAGACGGCCTCAGCTGTATTTTCAATCCACAAATCCAAAGTGGTCTCTCAAGGCGACGCGACCGTGTATGCGGTCAGTCTCTTGACGTTGGCTTGATACCGAGGTCTCTTGTCTTGCGTTATGTTCAGACTGACGTGTGGTTAGTGGCAAGCTTGTAGTGCATAGGTTAGAGAGTGAAGCATGGCTATATTCATACATGTAGATGTATTCCAGTGCATTTTTCAGTTGCAGCTTCCAGAAAAAGGGCTTTGGATTGGTGGGGTATCGGACGTACGGAAGGAGATGCAAAGCTTCGCAGTGTCTTAAATTTTAAGACCTGCCGGTCCGGCGAAAGCATTTCCCGGATGAACCAGGATTGGACGCTTACGATTGGACGAAAAGCAGTTTCCCCTGTGCTTGTGCTTGTGCTTTTGCTTCTAGTTTGCTTGCTTGCTTGTTTTCAGGCTGTTTCGCTTGCCAAGACCTTCTTGCTCTCCACCATCTACACAGAATACATGTACGACGGAACCGCCAACTCCGCGAACGCAGTATCTTTGGCCTGGGACTACGCTCAAATCACAGTAAGCGAACATTGATAAAGGGACTCCAACGAACTGGGACAATTTGTAGTTCGATCACTATGCCTATAGGTGCCGCCAGCATCTATATTATTCCAATGTAGCTCCATTTTAACAAAGTATCACTATATGTTAAGTTAACCTGTATTTTATGTTACCAAATAATCAGTTGATTTCAAGTATCAGCCACGTTTTCATTTTCATTCGCCCACTCTCCCTCTCTAGTTCTCCTGCTGCGGTCTTGACAACTACACCGATTTTGACTCTGCCACCAACTGGAACAAAACTTCTGCTGCCGGCTCCATGGTTATACCGCCATCTTGTTGTAAAGTCCAGGACGCGAGCACCTTCCCAACGTTTACGTTGACCGACACTAACTGTCCGTACAGTCCTTCCACGACCAACTCAAACTACCAGACTGTAAGTATATGTTTAAGTGGTCTTTCCATTAACCATTTTCCTCAAGCAAGAATTTGAGACTTCCGATCTCGGAAAGCCTAATTTTTGAGGATTTCGAATCTTCGCCTTGATCGGAAGAAGCGTCCGGTAGGGACTAAGAAAGTGCTACACTGAAGATCAGCTTTATAGTAAGGCTAAGATAAAAATAATTTCATAAATTGGTTTGGGAATCTTTCCTTTTGGTGTCTGGTGCTTCTCTCAATCATAACGAATTCATTTTTTCAGACTTGCTACGCTTCGCTGATGAGCTACGTCCAGACTTACTCCATCGCAATAATAGCTGTAACATCATCCGTGGCCGTCCTGCAACTAATCGTCATCATAGCTGCATGTTGCCTCTGTCGGGCCATTGGAGGGGACTCAGATACACGCGCCTAATTCTAACAGAGAAGCTTCCGCATCTAACAGTGAACTCATAACCGCATTCACCAATTTCCGAAATCAAAATCACCCGTCGGGAACTAACACCAGATACTGCCTTCTGATTGGCTCGTTTCTAATGAGCGCGCCGCGGTCGCAGAACTCGGCACTTTTGATTGGACAATATGCCACCGGAACTGCCCAAAATTCTGATTTCGGAAATCCCTGAATGAACTCCTAAAAGCATGTGTATTGTAAATCTCAACACTGTCCAAAGTGATGAGAAAAAAAACGATCCGGATTTCATCGGAAAATTGCAGTTATTTTGAATTTTCTCAGAAATCAAAAAATAATTTATTTTTCTCGGACGGTTTTGTTCTGGAGTCCGGGTTTCTTGAACTTTCCGGTCACTTTCTGGGTTGTGGGGTACATCTTAAACCTTCATTCGCTCCATCAAAAACACGGAAAAACTCGGTTGTTTTCGCGAACTTCATTAACAACATAACTTGATTCTACGGCAGCAGTTTACCATCGAAGCCTCAGAGTATATGCCGTTAATTTGAACTAGAAATTTGCTGCTCACACGATTCTGAACTGCTGCAGCGGAATCGGGCCTTTACACTCCTGGAAAAAGTCTCGCAAACACATCAACCAACATTCAACCTATATTTTCGGTTGTTTCCAAATTAGTGATTAAAAGCCGTCCATTTTCAGTCCTGCATGACGTCACTGATGAGTTTTGTGCAGACTTACTCCGTCGTCATTATCGCTGTGGCATCAACCGTGGCGTTCATACAGCTTCTTGTAATTATTGCCGCCTGCTGCTTCTGCCGGGCCATCGGCACTGAATCCGATAAATAGGAAGTTAATAGAGAGGTTGCGCTTTCAAAACGTATACGTAAAGAAAACGTGAATACACAGATGTTG